>NC_056751.1:505732294-505892294 GCF_019279795.1 Protopterus annectens | reverse complement strand
ATTATAGACTTCTTTTTTACTTCAGAAAAATGTATATTAATTTGTATTATCTTATTCCAGCAATGTCTCAGATTACTACAACTAATATTTTAAAAGTGTCCCTGACTATCTCTGGACTTGTCCCTGATTCTGTTGAGATTTGTCCCTGATTAGTTGAGAGCTATGATAAAGTTTGAAACTCAAATGATACTCATTATTTAGTGACTTCAACAACTCCAAGTGATTTGCCAGCATACAGAGGAATTATTTTACATCAAAATTATGAATATATATATATATATATATATATATATATATATATATATATATATATATATATAGTGGATATAAAAAGTGTACACACCCCTGTTTAAATGCCAGGTTTTTGTGATATAAAAAAATGAGACCACAATAAATAATTTCAAACTTTTCCCACTTTTAATGTGACTTATAACCTCAATTGAAAAACAAAAAATCTGTTAGGGGAAAAATATAAAAAATAAAAAACATACAATAAGCTGGTTGCATAAGTGTGCACACCCATAAACTAATACTTTGTTGAAGCACCTTTTGATTTAATTACAGCATTCAGTCTTCTTGGGTACACCCCTGCCATCAATTAAAGATGCTCTGATTAACCCCAAATAAAGTTCAGCTGTCCTAGTAGGATTTTCCTGACATTTACTCAGTTGCCTGCTACAGCAAAAGCCATGGTTCACAGACAGCTTACAAAGCATCAAAGGGATCTCATTGTTGAATGGTATCAGTCGGGAGAAGGGTACAAAAAAATTTCCACAGCATTGGATATACCATGGAACACAGTGAAGACAGTCATCAAAAAGTGGAGAAAATATGGGACAACAGTAAAGTTGTAAAGAACTGGACGTTCCTCCAAAATTGATGAAAAGAAAAGACAAAACTGGTCAGGGAGGCTGCCAAGAGACCTATAGCAACAATGAAGGAGCTGCAGGAATTTCTGGCAAGTACTGGTTGTGACAGCAATCTTCAATATTCTCCATATGTCTAGACTATGGGGTAGGGTTGCAAGATGGAAGACTTTTCTTACACAGAAAAACATCCAGGCCGAGCTAAAATTTGCAAACAATACATCAAGTCTTCTAAAAGCATGTGGGAAAATGTGTTATGGTCTGGCCAGACCAAGGTTGAACTTGTTGGCCACAATTCCAAAAGGTACGTTTGGCGCAAAAACAACACTTCGCATCACCAAAAGAAAACCATCCCTACGGTGAAGCATGGTGGTGGCAGTATCATGCTTTGAGGTTGCTTTTCTTCAGCTGAAACTGGGGCTTTAGTCAAGGTGGAGATAATTATGAACAGTTCCAAATACCAGTTACTTTTGGTTCAAAACCTTCAGACATCTGCGAGAAAGCTGAAGATAAAGAGGAATTTCACATTTCAACATGACAATGACCCCAAGCATACATCCAAATCAACAAAAGAATGGCTTCACCAGAAGAAAATGAAAGTTTTGGAATGGCCCAGCCAGAGCCCAGACCTAAATCCAATAGAAAATCTGTGGGGTGACCTGAAGATGGCTGTGCACAAGAGATGCCCTCGCAATTTGACAGATTTTGCAAGGAAGAGTGGGCAAATATTGCCAAGTCAAGATATGCCATGCTGATAGATTCCTACCCAAAAAGACTGAATGCTGTAATTAAATCAAAAGGTGCTTCAACAAAGTATTAGTTTAAGGGTGTGCACACTTATGCACCCAGCTTATTGTATGTTTTTTAATTTTTATATTTTATATTTTTTCCCCTGACAGAATTGTACAGGTTATGGGTTACATTAAAGGTGGGAAACATTTTGAAATGATTTATTGTGGTCTCATTTTTTATATCACAAAAATCTGGCATTTTAACAGGGGTGTGTGTACACTTTTTATATACACTGTGTGTATGTGTGTGTGTGTGTGTGTGTGTGTGTGTGTGTGTGTGTGTGTGTGTGTGTATATATATATATATATATATATATATATATATATATATATATATATTAATTAAAAAACAAAAACAAACAAATACAAAACAATTTAACAGGCAGCCCATTCTCTGAGTGCAGTAATGCCCTTGAGGGTGTGTATTATTATGTAAATAAATAACATTTGTGGCTGGGCTTCAGAACACCCCTTGGTAGGCATTACCCTGGATGGGCATTATTTACACAATAACACACACCCTGTCTGGTATTATTGCTTGCTTCAAGTGCCTCTAAACTAGCCTAATGTGATATACTGGTATAAAGGGACTTAATATCCAATGTACACATGAACCAATTTTGCTCTATTGGGGCATCTTCAATAATACATAAAAAAGTACAATAGTATAAGAACTTAACCATAATAGTAGATTTTTGATTGATCACTGTTGCAGTATTACTAACAATCAGGTATCTAGCCAAGTATAGCCATATATTCAGCCAGTATACCAAAGCGTGGCCATCTTCTTCTTGCACTCTTTGTCCTATGTATGACCTCAGCCTGATGGTGCTAGGGGGTACATAAGGGATATGTGGGCACAAATTACCTCAGGTTTTTCTTGCCCCAGACAAGGGTACTAAAGTAGAAGCAGAATCAACTATTTACAAATGTACAAGTCAAGATAACAGGGGGGAAGTCATAGTTCAAACTCGGTCAAAAACAGAAAGACAAAATCAGAGGGGGAGAGGAAGGTGGGATGTAGTACTGTAACAGTGATCTGTCTGACATCTACTGGTAAGTTCTTACACAACTGTACTATGTCCTACCTTGGATCACTGTTCTAGTATTACTAACAGCTCAGACATTCCTAAAGCTTTTTAAATAGAAACAGAGGAAGATAGAGGCACAGAGCTATGGTATAGAATTCCTTGAAAGATACATCAAACAAAGCACAACCTTGCCCTAGAAAAAGCATCAGTCTTGTAATGCTTGGAAAAAATATTAATAGAAAACTAGGTAGCTGTTTTCTAAGATAGATTTAGTATCTAGACTTCTACAGAAGGCACCAGAGGAAGTAATTGCTCTAGTAGAATGGGCTTTACCCAGAGCAGGAAGCCATTTTTCATGAAACAAATAGCAACAAAAAATTGCTTTAAAATCCAGTGAGAGATTGTTCACTTAGACACTGAGGAACCTAACTTCTTGTTTTGAAAATAAACAGAGAGCTGATCAGATTTTCTAAGGTTCTTGATTTTTTATCAAAATAAGTCTAAAATTTTATCTAAGTTGCTTATGAATGCAAAAAGAGTCATTCCTCTTTGTTCCAAGGAGATGGAAAAAAGGTAGGAAGATTGATGGACTGATATAAGGAGAACTCACTGACCAGCTTAGGGATGAAGGAATGGTTACTTCTTACAGAAAACGAGAAAAGGTCTAGATGCCATTAAAATCTGCAGCTCTAATATCTTCTTTGCTGAAGTCACAGTTACAAGCTAAACAACTTCAAAACCTCAAAACAAAAATAAAAGTCCACACACAACAAAGCTCTAGGCCAAGTGAACCAAAAAAACTTTTATTAAACTTCACTCTCTCTCAGCACCTCAGCTTTACAGCCTTTTCAGAGTATGAGAACACCAGAAAAAACATTCCCTAATATACTAACATCAATTAAAAAAAATCATTAAACAATTACACAATTAAATAATCAAACAAATAATTTCAATTAAACATCAATTAAATAAAAACTTTCCAATTACATTCCAAATTAAGACCTTTAGGAACCAGCATATCATATTTTAATACAAAAATCAATTCTTTATGCAACAATTTAGATTTAATATCCACATTATTGCATTGCCCACAACACACTTGATCTAAAACAATAGCCTGAAGCCCTCCCTCATTCATACAATGGTGAATTAAACATGTGCTGCAATATTTCACTGATGTTTAGCGATTGTTTTTTCTGGTGTTCTTATACAATGAAAAGGCTGTAAAGCCGAGACACTGATAGAGAGTGAAGTTTAATAAAAGTTTTTTTGGTTCATCTGGCCTGGAGCTTCATTACAAGCTATACAGTCTTCCAAGTACAAAACGTAAAAGTCAAGGTAGCAACAGGTTCAGAAGGAAAAAAAGATGCTTTTTTTGTAAGACATAATTTAAATCCCAAGAAGGAGGAACAGCTCTTCTTGGAGGTCTGATGTGGAAGATGCTTTTCAAAAAATGTTACACCTCAACACATACAGATAGTGCTGAATCTAAAAGGAGGCAGAGATGGCTGATAAATGTGCTTTGACAGATGAAAATGACAGACCAGAATTGAGCAGCTCACACAAATAAGAAAGAATGCTAGAGATACCCATTTGTTAAGGGTCCTGATTCTTCTTGTGACACTAAATAGAAAAAAAAAATCCATTTGGAAATTTAAGATTTTCTTGGAGCAGAGTTTCTAGCTTCCAGTAGAACCTGTAGCACTTCCTGTGGGAATCAGTGCCTGAATGGAATTAAAATCCTATCATCCAAACATTTAAGCTTAGAGTTTACAGATTTGGATGAATTAGAGATCCCTTGTGTTGTGTTATGTAAGAGAGTCCATCTGTGATGTAACTTTTGATGATTGCCCCTAACCAGGTGAAAGAAAGGAGAGCCAGTGCTGTTTTGGGCCAAAGGGGAGTCACCAGCAGAATGTTTGTTTTATCCTTCTTGATTTTAAGAAGGACGGTAGCAAGCAGAAGAAGGGGGAGATAGTGTAAAGGAACCTATCACATCATGAGAAAGATATGGCATCCATCTTCTATAAAGCTGGGCATGGTACACTGATGTAAAACAATCTGAGTTGCCTGTTCTGGGTGGAGACAAAATTATCTACTTGGGAGTGCCCCACTGATGCACAATGTCTAGGAAGACCTTTCTGTTTAAGATCCATTCATGAGGGTCTGCTCTCGAGCTGCTCAAATGGCCTGCCACTTTGTTCCTCTCTAAGAGAATGTACACTGCCTGAAGGAAAAGAGTACATTATTTGGCAATGTCCCAATTTTTCATGGCTGGTCTGCAAAGGCAATAGGACTTTGTGCACACCTGCTTGTTCATATACCACATAACTGCTGTGTTGTCTGTGTAAACTATAAAAATTGATATGACAAAAAATACTGGAATGAGCTGGAAATAATTGGAAGAAACTAGAATGAGACTGGAATGAGAATCTTTATCTGTTGATTACCCAGACTTGTGCTGAACAGGTGCCAGTCTCTCCTTTATGGACCAAATCTTCTCTTACCTTTCTGAATGAAGTCTGTATAGACTGTAAGTTTGGTTAAAAATGCTTTACTATGTACAGTAAAGGTAGATATCAACAATATCTGAATCAAATCTTAATGTCCATAGCTTCTGCACTCATTACACTGTCTGTAAATTCTGTACTCAGAAATGCAGCAGTGCTGATAATTATGTCTGTAGCTTCTGCCCTCATATTCTGATTCTCCTGTACAATATCATTAATAATTCTGGAATGCTGGAAATTTGACCTGACTTCTGCAACCACTCTCGAGTGTCTGTATAAAACTTATGAGGACTGCACTGCAATGACTTTCTGCATGTCAGTCCACATGAACTGACTGTGTCTGAAGTATTTCCTAACAATTTACATGCCTCTAACTTTGATTCCCAAGCCTTGTACCATCCAAACAGGATGATCTGTTTGTTTTCAATGTACTGAACATTCTGTTTTTATCAGTATTCTTGACTGAAGGTTATTTTCACTGATTGAAAGTGCATTCACTGAAACTGAATGCAAACTGTGAAGGCCTGCCTTAACATAGCTGCATTTCTAGACATATGCAAATAGAATACTGTATTTTTGTCTAACAAAATAAATTAAAATGAAGCCTGATCTTGCATACACTCATAAAGGACCAGGGGTCCAAAGGTGTGTCAAAGACTATATCATTTGTATGACAGCTTTCATTTCCTTGATATTTATATGGTTTCTGTTATCTCTGGTTGACCAAACAATTTGGACCTTTGTGTTCATGGAATATGCTCCTCATGCCAGATCAAATGTAGCTGTATACAGCTCCTGGCAAGGGTCAGATGACCAGAAGGGGCACTCCAGGATTGAGTGAAATCTGGTTGATTCACCATAAGAATTATTTCTTGATGAAGAGCAAGTGGGGGATTGGGAAGTCAAGACAGTGGCAGTGCTGAATTCAAAATGATTTTGAGATACCACTGGATCTTCCTCATATGTAGTGTGGCAAAGGAGATCATGAATTGTCGATGTCATGTACCACAGGGCCCTCAAAATCTCTCTTGCTGAGGTCACCTCCAAAGGAAGAAGGGACTGGTGGTACTCCTACAGAAACTGGACCTTGTCTGGAGAAAGAAATGCTGTCTCAGAGCAAGTAATAAGTCAGTAGCCAAGGAAAGCAGATGATAGGAAGGGGATAACATGGACATCTTCAGGTTTAAGGTTAAAACCAGATGGTATCTGAGGTCCATTATAAATTGTACATTTTTCAGCAGAGCCTCCTTTGAAGGACCTGAATAAGAGGATTATCCAGATAAGGGAAATTTTGAATTTTTTGAAGTCTGAAAAAGGCAATGGCAGGAGCAAAGCACTTTGTGAATACCCTTGGGAGAGTGCAGAAACCAATGGGCAAAGCAAATAAATAAATAAATGTGAAATGGTGAGGCAAAAAATCTTAAGAATTTCCTGCAAACTGTTTGAATGAGAATGTGCAGGTAGGTGTCCCTTATATCCAATATCATCAAATAAGTTTAAGGAAGGCTCATTGGGAAAAAGGACTGAAGTGTTAACATTGTGAAAGTTGGAATTTTGAGAAAGATTAAAATGGGAGAAGTCCAGAATGGGAATCTGTACTGGAATAAAAGTCTCCTCCCAATTGATGAAGAGGAATGAACTCTGTGTTCCCTGAGCAAAGAGGTCCTGAAGAAGACGGAGTATATGAGGGACCCGGTTTTGAGAAGGCTGTGGGAAACTTGAATAATGAGTAGCAATCAAAGACATTTTGTATTCCTTTTCAGTGATGGAAAGGACCTATTTGTCTGTTGTTATGGCTTCTAATATGAAGAAAGACACAGAAAGATTTTGGGAAAGAGGAATGGATGACTGGCCAAGGTGGACAGGGTAGTCATAAAGAGACTGCCTTGTCAGGAAAGGAACGTTCAGATCACTTTGAATCCTGCTTGGACTTATCCTGAAATTTCTTTGTTTTCTGCATTTTATTCTTTTAAGCTGTTTTTTGCTCCTTTCAAAAAAGGTCCAGCTTTTGAAAGGTTGTTCTTTAGAAAATTTGTTATAGGAGATAAAAATATTTTCTCTTTCTAGCAAACATTTTAAGAGGTGTGCACCAGCAGAACCAAAAGGATGTTCCTTATCTGGGGTGGAGTCTAGGGGCTTTGCTTTGACATCCTCAGGTAAGGACTGAAGTCTTAACCAAGAAAATCTTCTAGGTATAGAGTCATTAGCAGCTGCTCTGGGAGAGGCATCAGCTACATCATAACTGCACTTAGAGTGCACAGCTACTTGAGATACAGAATTTAGAAGAGACAAAGTAGAAGACGTTCTCTGACCCTGGCGAATCTGATAGAGCCTTGTTTAATCCTCCAGAATGGACAAAATATATCTGGTCATGAAATCTAGATAATTTACAGTATAAAAAGAAAAGGTGGCAGAAGTATATACTCTTTTCTGTATCTATGAATAGCTCTAGTAGAGGACGGAAACAATTAAGTAGATTTCAATGAAAAGGGAAATGACAGCAGTATCAGAGCATGACATCCCCACTCTCAGCCACTAATCAAAGAGCCTCAATTTTCCCCACTGACACTGGAGAGGGATGTTCACTTGGAATAAAAATGGATACACCCAGTATTTCCAGATGCAGCTCTCTGCATCAAGCATAATTTCCCTTTAAGAGCATACATGGAATACACTCAAGTCTAAGGGATGGTTTCCCTCTCTCACTCTCCAGATTCCCAATAAGACTCCCCAGAGGCACAGCTGTAAGGTTGGTTCCTCAGCAGAGTGTCCAAGCCAAGTCCTCCAGCACCCTCTCTGTGAAACCATTTATTTGTGTCCCTGCTCCAAGCAGCTGACACACACACACACACACACACACACACACACACACACACACACACACACACACACACACACACACACACCTGGGAAAGGCTGGCACAGATTTACTAGCTATGCCCCCTTCAGCCCAGACTATAAGGTAGTTACACTGCCACCAGACACTTCAAAGCCAGCTATTCTAAGACTCTTGCAGGGGGTACCCAATTATACTGAGTGAAATTAATATCAATACAAATGTTAATGTTGACCAAACAGTAAGGCTTCCAGGAGTGGCAGCAGTGTCACTGAATAAATGTAAGCACTCTCAAAGGTTAAAATATTCTCTAAAGGACCAGCCACAATGAAAAGTTTAAATATATTTAATAATAAATACTAAAAGAACATGAAAATACTAAATATCTGTTTACAATAAACACCAGAGTTTCAATCACAGAAAATATTAAAATAACACTAACAAATAGATTCACACAGATACAGAAAAACAGTACTTAACTAATCTCACTATATTTTCCTGACTGATCTAAAACATTAGTATTCTCTGGTTACTTACTAGAGCAAGGCAAGATGAAGTAAGTGAGAGATCCTTCTTTTCAGGTTACAAAAACAGAGTGCTCTGAGACTTCAGTCTCAGGTAGTATTAAAACATTATTTTAGTGATGGATTACAGAATGACATCACATACACGTGGTCATCTGACATCTGGTTCCCAAGTAACCCCCGATTGCTAGAAACTGCCAAGATTTAGCATATATATATATATATATATATATATATATATATATATATATATATATATATCAATAATACACAGACAGAAAACCTTGCTAAGATCTGCTGCAGCTCTTGGAAGTCGTAAAACAATTTCAAACTTCTACCCTTCCAGAGTAGTAATTAGTTCACTACTTAATACAATACAGAAGGCTTCCCAGTGCTTGCTTTCCCAGACATTTTGTCTCTGGTTGCAATCAGAATTCTAAGATACAATCTTTAAGGCCTAAATTACGTAATTTAATTTCTTACTATTTCTCAAAGTCAGGTGGATTTAGATTAACTTCTTCTCTTCCAGTATCCTCTGCTGCAATATATATACATTTCAATAGTTACAATAATACATGTACATTTCTTCCTCTGCCTAACAGGACACACTGCTGATACATTTTCAACACAAGCATCTGTACAAATCAGTCTGATATTCAAATAGCATGCAATTCTTTACTAAATTCCAGCTAGGTGTGCTGGCATATGTTACACATGCACTGCCCTACTTCTCCTGGCATAGTTGGCAATACCTCACATCATCACATATCTCCCCCCTTTGAAGACACAAGCTAGTTTTTCAAGTGACCCTTGAGAAACATAGCTTGAGAGAAATGAGCCTATCTGGGAATATATTAACCCATACTTGTCTTGAGATCCCACCTGCCTTGGCATTCCTGACCCCACTACAGTGCTGCTCTGTCATATCATATGCCTGCAACCCTAGACTCCACCATAGTAACTTAGTATTTTTCTGGCTGGCTTGCTGTAGCCATAGATCCCCCTTAGACTCCTCCTCAATCCTACTGCAAAAACTTAGCACAAGGGCCTCCCTATCTTGGTAAGGTTTCAAGTTAACATGGTACAACTTGTGCCCCTGCCACCTGCCTAGCAGGTCTACCATGTAGTTAACATCTCTGACCTCCCTTACCATTTTGAAGGGTTCCTCCTAAGCTGCCTGTAGCTTATTGTGTCTGACAGGAATGAGAACCATAACCTGCTGTCCCACAGCATAATCTTGGGTAAGAGCGTTCCTGTCATACCAGACTATTTTCTGCTCTTGAGCTCCTGCCAAGTTCTCCTGAGCCAAACCCATGAGCTCCCTAAGCCTTGTCCTGAGGTATAGGGCATATGTCACAGTAGACTCCTTGTGGGATTTACACTCATACTCATGATGAATCAAATCTAAAAGCCCCCTCACCCTATGCCAATACAGTAACTCAAAGGGTGAAAAACATGTGAATTCCTGGGGTACCTCTCTGTATGCAACAGCAGATGAGGCAAATATTTTTCCCACTCTCTCTTAAGCTGGCCTGAAAATGCCTGTAGCGTGGTCTTTAGTGTAGAGTATAATCTCTCCACAAGATCATTCATCTGGGGATAGTACGGTGCTTCACCCAACAGCACTTCCACAGACAAGCCAGAAGGTCTGACATGAAACTGGCACCTCCGTCAGTCAGTAACTCTCTTGGGAAACCTACCCTGCTGAAAATATCTAACAAAGCATTTGTACCCTTCTCTGCCTCGATGCAGGACAGAGCTACTACCTCAGGGTATCTAGTAGTATAATCTACTACAACCAGGATATACATCCTGTGGAAGTTGGGGTACTCAGAGGGCCCACAATATCCATAGCTACTCTCTAAAACAGCTCTTCAATCACAGGCAAAGGCATCAAAGGAGCCCTGACCTTGTCACCTGCCTTGCCTACTTTTTGGTACTGCTCACAGATCCTGCAGTACCCTGTTACATCCTTTGCAATCCCAGGCCAATAAAAGTTCTGCATAATACATCTCTTGGTATGCTTTATGTCCATATGACCAGCAAAGGGAATGTCATGGGCTATAGCTAGAAGTGCCAGATGGTAGGCTCTAGGCACTACCAACTGCTGTATTACCTCACCCTCTCACTCCCTCAGGGGTCCACTCCCTATACAGTAACACTTTGTTCCAGTACACAGACTTCCCTTTTCTTTGAGAATCAGGGGCCTCCATAGCTGCCTTCCTCAAGCCTCTTACTGTAAGGTCTGAGAGCTGAACCTGTCTCAATTCTATCTTTGTGGCCCTTCCCAGCTTCCCTTCCACAGGAAGTCTGGTATCCTCTGATAGTGGTGCCTCACTGACAGCCTGGGTACTACCACTCAGCTCTGCTCTTGGAGTCACGCTATCCAAAGGAACACCAGTTCCGACCAGCAGCTGTGACACACCTTCAGGCTCACTGCTATAGGGCAGCTCAGTCCCTGAAATAGCCACCTCACCAGCCCTGGCTTCAGGTGTAGTGCTTGTCTGGGTCTCTTCCAGGCTAACAGATCCACATGCCTGTCTCCAAGCCTGACTGCATGTAACTGCAAGCACACAAGGTACTGCATTATCAAAATCATTCCCTAACAGGACATATACAGGGATATCCTCAAACACACTTACTTGCTTGTTTCCTTTTCCAGTCTCCCAGTCAAGGTAAACCCTGGCCAAAGGCATTTGGAATGGGGTCCCTCCTAAAGCTCTGACTGGAGTGAACTGCCTAAACAAGTACTGCCCCTCTTTAACCACTGCAGGCTTCACAATGGTTATGTCTGAGGCTGTGTCTCTCTTAGCAGTGGCCTGTTTTCCTTCCACTAAGATAGGATATAACCTCTGGTGATAGGTTGGTACCCCTGTAGTCTCCAGACAACTTACAGCTGGCATACTGTTATTCCCACTTGTTGGCTCCTCCACCTTTTGTTCCCTACCTTGCCTCCGGTGACAGCTATATGATACATGGTCCAACTTGTTACATTTAAAACATTTAACCCTTGATCCTGGCCATGTACCTGAACTAATGGCTTCCCCTGTTACTGGCAGACTCTGTTGGGTGGTTTAGGCTGCCACCATGGGTTCACTTATATCCATGTGCAGCACTGGGTATCCCTTTCCTGTGCAGTGATACCCTTGGTAAGTAGACATCCCTCTTTTTCCCCCAGCTCATCTGCAGAGTTACATTCTTAGTCTGCCAACCAGATTCTCATGTCCTTCATGCAAAGTGCTAAGGGCTTGTTTTCTCACCAAAAGTCTAACAGCCCTTCAAAATTGGTGACCTGACACCCACTGACCCATCTATGAAAATCAGTGCTTAACTCAGCAATATAATCACACACACTTTCATCTGCCTTGTGTCTATGCTCACACAACGTTTTCTGTAAGGTTCAGGTGTTAACCTAAAACATTCAAGTAACATTTTTTTTACTTTATCATAGTTTAACAATCAATATTAGACAATTTAGAAACAGCAGTTGCAGTTTTACCATGGACTAAGGGGGTCAGGAACCCAGAGCCCTTGGTCAACATTATACTGTTTACATACTCTTTCAAATATATGAATAAAACATCAAAATTATCACCCTCTGTAAACCGTGGAAGAAATTTACTGACTTTTATTGCTTCTGGGGTTCAGGTATTCCCTTTCCCATTACCTCCATGACTCTGGCAAAGAGTCAGCATCTCCCTCTCTTGTTGATGCTACTTTTAATTTTCTTCAGCCTCCAAACACTAGAGTCTCTCTGCTGATTCTAATTCCATATGTTTCTCCTGCTGTAGTCTCTCTGCTGATTCTAATTCCAAATGTTTGGCCTCCAGTTCAAGTCTATTTAACTCCAAATGGATTTTTAAGTCATTTGAAGAAAAGGTGAACTTTCCTATTTATGATGGTTGTACATCCCCATTACCAAACTGGTTGTCCTCCTGGTTTGTGGTCTGAACTGCAACTAAGGCTGAAATCATTTAATCTTTAGTCAGTTTGACATACACCAGTCCTTTGGCTTTACACACCTTGGCCAAATGGTTCTTTGTCAGCTTGCCATAATTCTCTACTGACATCTTTGCCTGCTTTCCATGACTAAATTAAACTAACAAAAAATAAATAATAAAACCATTGTGAAATGAAACTCTGTATGTTTACCTTGTGGCTGCTTGAGAGTACACCCACCTTCAGTAACGTCTGCTTACAGGCTACAAAAGTTCAATTAATATTCCACCACTGCCACCAATGTGTGACATCCCCACTCTGGGCCAGTAATTAAGGAGCCTCAATCCTCAACACTGACACTGGAGAGGGACATTCACTTGGAATAAAAATGGATACACCCAGTATTTCCAGATGCAGCTCTCTGCATCAAGCATAATTTCCTATTAACATCACATAGGGAACACACTCAGTCTGAGAGCTGATTTCCCTCTTTCTAGCTCCACAGTAAGACTCCCCACTGGCACAGCTGTAGGGTTGGGCCCTCAGTCGAGTGTCCAAGCCAATTCCTCCAGCACCTTCTCCGTGAAACCAGTGCCGATTACTATTCCCTGGTTACTTAGTAGAGCAAGGTAAGACGAAGTAGGTGATAGATCCTTCTTTGTCAGGTTGCAAAAACACAGTGCTCTGAGACCCCAGTCTCTGTTAGTATTAAAACATTATTTTAGTGATAGATTATAGAATGACATCACATACATCTGGTCTTTGACTTCTGGTTCCCATGCAACCCCCCCCCCTTTGCTAGAAACTGCCAGGATTTAGCACATATGTGTCAATAATACACACACACACACACACACACACACACACACACACACACACACACACACACACACACACACACACACACACACACACACACACACAGAGCCTTGCTGAGATCTGCTGCAGCTCCTGAAAGTCATAAAACAATTTTAAACTTCTACCCTTCCAGAGTAGCAATTAGTTCACTGCTTAATACAATATAGAAGGCTTCCTAGTGCTTGTTTACCCATACATTTTGTCTCTCGCTACAATCAGAACTGTAAGGTACAATCTTTGTGGCCTAAATTAAGTAATTTAATTTGTTACTATTTTTCAAAGTCAGTTGGATTAAGATTAACCTCTTCTGTTCCAGTATCTTCTGTTACAATATATACATTTCGACAGTTACAATAATATATGTACATATCTTCCTCTGTACAGCAGGACGCACTGTTGATACATTTTTAACACAAGCAACGTTATAAATACATTTTTAATGGAAGCATCTGTACACATCAGTTTGATTTTCAAATACATATAATTCTTTACTAAATTCCAGCTAGCTATGCTGGCATTTGTTACACATCCACTGTGCTACTTATCCTGGCATAGTTGGCAATACCTCACATGATCACACAGAGGATCTGTACTCCTATAAAAATATGAGCATTTGGAACCTTGTATAATCTTTCAGTTCACTGGGATCAGGAGGCTAGAATTCAGGATTGCAAGAGACAGTATAACATGTAGATGTGGGGGCTCCAATCTCAAAGAGGTCATAATATCTTCTTTTAAAGTCTGATACCTGCTTAACTTCACACTAAAAATGTTATAACATTTTAAGAATCATATCACTGAAGGAAAGTTCTTTCAATGAAGAGTCAGGGGATAAGGTGCCTTCTCTTACTAGAATATCCCCCAGTGGAATGAATTTGTGAGGAATAAGTTCTAAAGTCTACACCAGATTCAACGTCTTCATCCTCTGAGCAAGAATCTGTGTGCATCTTAACAGGAAATGAGTTAGAAGAAGCAGTAGACATAAAGTGAGAGGGGCTTAAGGAACATTATGGCTTGTAAACTCCCATGTGAGTAATCAAATCACTCCTTCTGAATGTATTTACATGTCTATTGACAGGAAGAGGTATGCTTGTTTTTTTGTTGTTGTTTCTTTTTAACTGGGATGTCTGCTCACACATAATATGCTGGTTCTGAACCCTGATGTAACTCTGTCAAACAGCCAGATACTTCTTTTGTGACAAGAATATGAGGTATGCTTTCAGGTCCATCTGAAATAACAAGCCAAGGTTCACCCTTCTTGCCTGATGCAGATGTCTTATCAGTTAGTAAAGATGTGGAAGAGGGCTGCACCATATTAGCCTCAGGTGGGGTCATGATAAAGGAAGCCACAAGGGAGCCTGGGCAGTTTGGATTTCTTAAGCTTTTTTTTTTTTTCAGCCAAGATAGACTCCTAAACAGGAGGTCTCAGAAGCCACCATACCCTTTGCAAGTACTTCAAGTCTCTGATTCTCAAGGTCAATTTTTTAAAATGATGATCTGCTATGAAGGGAATTAGGGAAAAATTGTTAACAAGTAGAGCAGTATTTATAATTATGGTTAGCTCAAAGGCAAAAAGACACTTAGAGTAATTGTCTCTATAAGGAATTTGTCTCACAAAAACAGATTTTCTCCTCTTTCATGACATGAGCTAAATGTTTTAGTCACAAATAGAAGAAAAAAGAAAGGGTCACCAATGGGAATACTTGTCTGTTCAAAGCACAGGAAATGACACAGATTGTATATCTGACAATGAAGTAGAAGTGAGAGTTCAGTGCTGGGGCAGGCAGCAAGACTGTTTTGGGAAAATTAGCACCCATACATCCCTTATGAATCCTCAGTACCTTTGGGCAGTGGTCATATATCAGACATACAGTGCAAGAGAAAGGTGATCAGACTTTGGTATACTGGTTGGACATAGGTCTATCCTTAACAGAATATCCTAACTGTTATTAATACTGTAATGATAATCCATGGACGGTTATCTGTGGAATCTATTAACCTATCAATCACTAAGCCTAATAATGGGGACAGATATTTAGCTAGAGAAACAGAAAGGGGTTCGGTCAAGGATCCATGGCCAAAAACAATAGTTGTGCCCAGAAGTTGTTCTTGGTTTTACAAATTTGGGGAAAATATAAAAATGCTGACATTTGGATATAGTATTAGTTTGGTTGCTGTACATTGAGAAAAAGTACCTTTGTCACTCGTTCCTCTCTAACATAGATGAAAATCAAGCGGGGTATTTCGTTTAGATGCTTTAGTACATAGAAACACATCAGGATGGATAGCAGCATCATAAAATATAAACAAGCTGGTTAACAGACAGACCTTACATACATACATGCTTACATCTCAACAGCTTACAACAAAATGGCAGTCAGGCACGCATCTGCTCAGTATTTATACACTTGTGCAAGCCCTTGGATAGCTTCTTAAAGATACATACACACACACTGATCTACATCCTCCCTCTTAAAAAGATTGCCCTTGGTAGAAACATTACAGTTAGACATGCATTACTATAGACATTAGAAACACAACACAATGTTTATGTCCAAGTTGCCATGTATCTGTTACATGGTCTGAAGATATGACTGGATCTCATAACATAACAATCTGGACTGAATTTAGCAACAGGGATAGTCTTCAGTAAACAATTCATATCAGGAACTTTTGGATTCATCACAGGAGTGATCTGGAACTTCCTCTGGAATTTGAACACTGGACAACTCACTCTAAGATAAAGAGTCTTCCTTACAGGCTATGTGCTGTGGTATAAGCTCAGACACCAGTCTCAAATGTTTCCGATTCTGCCAAACCTCTGCTCCTTGTGATTTCACAATGTATGATCTCAGCGCTGGGCAAATATGCTTTACGACTCCAATCTGATCATAACCTTTTGATCTTTACATCCTTACCATTTCTACTTCTCGTAATGGATTGAGCAGTTTGCTAGTTTTATTATAGTAGGACTTCTGGGTTAAATGCCTCTTCAACAGACTTCTGGGTTAAATGCCTCTTCAACAGATTGGTTTTCACTGACCTGTTGTTCTTGACACCTGGAACCAACAATCGACTACTGATTGGTAATGTGGTTCTGGTTTGTCTAGACAGAAGTCTCTGGGCAGGTGAACCAAAATGTTTATCACAAGGAATCTTTCTGAGATTCAAGAGATTCAGGAAAACATTACTATGGTCTTGTTTTGACTTCTCTAGTAACTGTTTTGCACTTTGAACTGCATGTTCTGCCAAACCATTTGACTGCGGATACTCAGGGCTACTCGTGACATGATTAAAGTCCCATTCTCCGGAAAATCTTTTGAACTGTTGGCTTGTAAACTGGGTGCCATTGTCAGAAATAAGTTTGTGTGGACTACCATGGATGGCATAATGACACTTCATCTTAGTAATGACAGTACTGGATGCTAGATTAGGAAGTAGGTCAATCTTGAACCAACTGGAGTAACAGTCTACTAACACCAAATAATGTTGACCATTCCACTCGAAAATTTTGGTCGCTTCTGTGGACCAAAGTAGTTCAGGAATCTGGTTTAGCTGAAGTGATTATTTCTGTTGATGTGGCTTTGTACTATTGCACACAGAACAAGATAAAAGTAGTCTCTCAACGTCTTGTGACATATAAAACCAAAATACAACTCCTCTCGCCCTTCTTTTGGTAGAGTCAGTTCCTGGGTGACCAAGATGCAAGATAGTAATGTACTCTTGTTGCAAAGACTTTGGAACAATTACTTTTGGACCTTTCATAATGATACCGTTGTCACACAAAATTGCATCTCTGTATGGAAAATAAGGTCACACTTCTTGAGATAAACTAGACTGCTTTGATGGCCATCCTTGATTGATAAAGTGGTTGAGCCTTTGTAAAACTGGACCTGTGGCTGTGTGATCTCTCAGCTCATCAAGACATGTGGGAGAAAAATTTCTCACTTCCATGACTTCAAAATTAATGTTCTCATTTTCATGCAGATCAGTGGTGTTTCTGGGTAATCTGGATAATGTATCAGCAAGATAAAGTAGTTTGCCTTTCTTGTAGACAAGAGTAAAATTATACTTTTGTAATCTCAACATCATACGTTGCAATCTGGCTGGAACTGAATGCATAGGCTTTCTCAAGATAGTGACTAGAGGTCAGTCATCTGTTTCAGTCTGAATAGGTCTACCATAAACATAATCACGGAACTTTGAACATGTAAACACAATTGCCAAAAGCTCTTTCTCTATCTGAGCATACTGCATTTCAGTTTGGGTAAGAGTTCTCAATGCATAGGCAACAGGTTGACCCTCTTGTAGAATGACTACACTAAAACCAAATTTTGAAGCATCACATGAAAGAATAACTGGCTTGTGAATATCACAATATCTGAGAGTTGCTGGACTGGCAATTCTCTGTTTCAGGACATCAAATACTCTTTGGTGTTGTTCTAATCAAGACCAGGATACATCTTTACATGTCATCTCTCTAAGAGGTGCTGAATGTTGGCTCAAGTCTGGAATGAATGTGCCTAGATAATTAACCATGCCAAAAAAATGTTGCAGGGCTTGAATATTGTCTGGAGCTGATATCTTGCGAATGGCTGATCGCTTAGAAGGGTCTGGTCATAGGCCTGAACTAGTAAATAAATGACCAACATAAGTAACCTCTTGTAGCCTGAATTTGTATTTCTGTGAATTGAGCTTAAGATTCACTTGATGTGCTCTTTCCAGAACTTTTCTGATGTTTCTGTCATGCTCACCTTCACCATTACCTCCTACTAGTATGTTGTCTACTATAATAGCACAAGGATGCCCAGAAAAAAAGTTGCTCCATTCATGTTGAAAGACTTCACTTGCAGAATTTATCACAAATGGCATTCTCAAAAATCTGTACCTTCCAAACAGAGTACTGAAAGTAGTTAGCAATGATAATTTCTTGTCAAGCTGAATTTGCCAAAATGAACTCCATGCAGCTAAGACAGAAAAAACAGTGGCATTTAGCATCAAGACTGCAACTTCTTTGACTGTGTGCATTGGATGATGAGGTCTTTATGGTGCTCTGTTCAAATATCGTGGATCAATACATATTCTGATGTCATCTGAGCTTTTCTTATGAGCTACCACCATGGAAGATACCCACTCAGTTGGTTCTGCAACTGGACAAATCACACCTTGTCACACAATTTTATCTAGTTCAGCTTTGACTATGTCTTGCATGGCTATTGGAACTTTTTGAGATGGCCTAATAACTAGACTGACATCTGGATCTAACTTCATGGAGTGCACAACTGGAAGCTTCCCTAGTTTGTCTTCAAAAAGATCAGCATAGGTAAAAAGAATATACTGGGGGAAGAGTAGTGGTCTTTTAAGCTAATATGATGGACTTCCTTATTAAATGATAGCAGTCCCATTTTCAAACTGTCTTTGAGCCTTAATAATGACTGGACATGCCTCTTGACCACATAAAATAATAAATCGTAACATCTTCCAGCAGAGTAACATGAAAGCACTACTGAGCCTTCAGTTTGAATTTCTTCACCACCATAAGCAACAAGCTTTGCACTCCTTGCCAAATCAAGCCTTTCACCATGACACACTCTAGCAAATATTTCTGCTGACATAACATTGCACTTGGAACCTGTGTCAATTTTGAGTTCTGTGGGTTTTTCATTTATCCAAACAGTACAAAACACTTCATTCTTTGCCCTTAAATGTACTGCATTAACTGTTTCATAAAGCACTGGAACACCATCAACGTAAAGAGTTGTGTTGCAGCTGTCTAATTGATCAACTAATTTCTTAAAATGTTCCCTTTTAATAAAAGAATGTGGGCCTTTTGATTTACAAAACCTTCTGAAATTATTCCACTTGTTGCATTTGTGTCATTACTAACCAAAAGCTACAGATTTTTCCTTTTTAGATTCATGATTTCCACCACAATTACGACAGCTGGCAATGAAACTACATGGGGTCCATGCTTTGAGTTTGCTGACTCACTCTTATGCTTCACTAAGACTGTGCGAACTCTGGAATTTGCTGGAAAGCTCTGGGGTTTACCAGTTGGTACTGCAGGGGCTACAGTTGCTGCCATGTGCTTGGGCCTGTTTCTTTTGACCATGTACTACATACTATCAACATGAGCTTTGTCACTGCCTTCAAGAGCTATTCTCATTTGTAAGCATATTTGTGTGCTTTTCTGTGAGTCTGACAAATCTCAGTGGCCTTACTCAAAGTCAAATCACTGTCACAAAGCAAAATCTTTCTCACAGCATCATCTTTAATACCACACACAAGTCTGTCTTATCAACTAATGTCTTAAATCACCAAATCTGCGCATTCTATCCTTGTTTCTCAAGTCGGTTATATATTCTGCAAAAGTTTCACGAGACTTTTGATCCCTTGTATAAAATAAGTGCCTTTCCATTGTAGCATTTCTCTGGGGGTTACACATTTCTCTAAATTTATGTTTTAAGTACTCAGGGTCCTCCCTTGACTCAGCCAGTACAACAATTTGATGGTTTTTCCCCTCTCCTGTATAGATAGCAGGTGCATTCATGAATAACCATTCCCTTTCAATGGCTTCTGACCCAGCTTAATTAAGTAGAATAAATGCCTTTGTATGGACATCTTTATCAGAAAATGCAGCCTGTTTGAAAATGTTGCACTCTTGCTCAAACACTCTCCAGTTCTCTGCAATATTACTGTCAAACATAAGTGCACCGGGTTTTCGAAATCCATCTGCCATACCCACAAAGTATGCACAAACACACTGAAAATACGGCCCTTGTTAATTATATATGAACATGCTGTTCTGTGAGCTTGTAATAACATTCAAGTACACAATAAACTCTTTGAAATACTGTACTTTGCAAAATATGCTCTGTAATTGCTGTATTTTGCAAAATAACTTTACTGTAATACTGCACAAACATGCAAACACTTTATACACTTCTAATAATTCGGGTATCTTTAATAATACGAAAAATACGTGCTTAGCAAAATCCAGTAATTTCCTCTTATTTTATTTGTTTTATGCAATTTGGATTTTATGTCAAACATTTTCCATAGTAGTTCAAATATTTTTATCAATATCGGACATATCGGTTTATGTGAGTATCATTTACAGCATTCTGTATGCTTAGTTTCATATTTTGTGAATAAGAAATAGTCTGAGCAAGTTTTTAATACCTGAAATTCATTTCTCACCTGTTTTGTGAATTATGCTTGCAGTAGGGATGATTTACTCCTTCATATTCCTCCAATGTCAACCGGGTGCCTCTCGGACTTAAGTGGAAGAAACTGGAACTCTTTCTGACAACAAATCATTTTGGCCATGCTTCTTTTAACATCATGTCCATTTAGCCACTTCTGCCACCATGTCAATTATCCTTCTCTAACATAGACAAGCAGATGGGGTATTTTGTTTAGACGTTTTAATACATAGAAACACATCAGGATGGATATCAGCATCATAAAATATAAACCAACTGGTTAACAGACAGACCTTACATACATACATGCTTACATCTCAACAGCTTACCACAAAATGGCAGTCAGGCTTGCACGTGCTCAGTATTTATACACTTGTGCAAGCCCTTGAATAGCTTCTTAAAGATACATACGTACACATTCCTCTACAACCTTTAATTGCCAAGGATAAAAAAACCAATTTGGAGTTTACTAGCAGTATTTAACATCACCTTGTGATAGAAACTTACATTCATTTACACTCTCTAGCTTCAGTTTGATAGAACATTCCATCATGCATTTGTATTCTAGCTTCAAATTTATAGTTGTTGGCATTAAGAACTGCAATGCAGCCTACTTATCTGCCTTAATAATGACTATATTTCTCTTGCTTTGTACTAACTTAAAACACTTTCTCACTTAGTTGTTAAATTATTAACGCTATATACTTATATCTCACTGTAGTGGAAATGCAGCTATTTCAAGACTGCTTTTCCAGTGGTAGCCACAAATTTGTTTCCTCTGAGGCAGAAAATAGATTTATGAAAAGCAAATGATCTAGGTACATTTGTATGTAAATTTAATTACCTCAAAATTTATGTTGCTCTCTTCCAGAGACAAAATTGTTTATTATTTTGATCCACTGTTAATTAACACGAGGAAATATGAAATTTCAGAATGACTTTATTTAGAATTATTACAAAACCAACAGAAAGAAATGCCATCTTTATCCTCTAGCCTTGTACATCCCCAGTTTCTACATCCTCTAAACCCACACACACCAGTATTATTTTATTTGCTATGAAAAAAATAAGATAGCTTATCATTAATTATTTTGCAACACTGACTTAAGCTCAGACTAGATTGTACTACATTGTTTATTGTTAATTGAATGTGTTCACCTCATTATTCTTATTCACTGCATTTGTTTTACAGCATAATTCATTTATTATAGTTCTGCAATAGCTATTAAAGTTCTTTCAGGAGGGTATCACATTTCTTTTTTTTCAGTACTGTTGTATTCAGTATAATTATAGATGTTAATGAAACTGTGTTACCATTTTGCTGGTCACAATAAAAAAATAAAGATGTGGAAGCACAAAAGGAGATAAATGTGGATAAGCAAAGTGAACTGAAAGAGACAGACAAGAAATACATGCATATATATGTATATATGTATACATAGGCATATTTATAGACAGATAGATATACATACTTATCCACCTATCTGTCTATATAATCTCTACAAAAAATATACTGTTACCAAGCACAGTGCACTTACTGGAGCACGCAATATCCCCAGAAGAGATAATGCTCAACTTTAGGTAAAGTGTCCACAAAGTAAAGAAAACAGAATCATTTCATCAAAATTATGCAGGAGCATAAGTATAAGTGACAAGGAACAACATAAGGATAATAGATCAGACAGAGACAATGATGAATATTCATATTCATTAGAAAAATGAATGGAGGACAACAATTTAGAATACCAATATGGTTTATGAAATTAATTAATAATAAAATGCCATGTATATGAGA
The DNA here is from genome assembly GCF_019279795.1 of Protopterus annectens. Lineage (NCBI taxonomy): Eukaryota > Metazoa > Chordata > Ceratodontiformes > Protopteridae > Protopterus > Protopterus annectens. Next base: position 505,869,939 of record NC_056751.1, on the reverse strand, counting down.
ACATAGGTGCGATGATACTTTGGATTCCACGCAGGATAAAGGGACTGTAGAGACTTTTAGGAGCTGAGGGAGAAATGGCAGGGGAATTCGAATTCCGGCAACAGCAATGGTGGTAGAAACTACAGAAATAGAAGGAGAAGAAACTAATGTGCAAAAATGTAACAATACAGTGAACTTTAGACTAATAAATAATGCGGACAGTTTAAAAATTGTAAATTTGACTGATTTGACCTTAAATCATGATGTTATAACATTGTTGGATAACGGGGTGAAATTTATCCCTACTCAGGTACCCAGCCTTGCTGATTTGATACTGGAGGTAACCCTCTTTTGCAGTAAGTTACATTTAAGAGCATTCTTTAAAAGCAACAAAAGCATGATAAATATAGAAAATGTGGAAAATGCAATAATAAATGAAGACAATTGTGATGATATGAGTGTTAATGAAGGTGATTCATTACTTAATTTGTCTATTTATGATTATGAAAGTGATGCTCTTGACCAAAGTGTATCGATGGTGGGGGGGACTCTACAGTTGAACATTATGCAGGCTTTAATACAGGTTATAGTAAGTTTCAATTACCTTGTGTACCATATAACAGTCCATTTATGCCCCCAAAAGTATCCACAAGTATTTGTATCTTTGAGAATGTGCTGTGTCAACAGTTAGAAATTGAATATAATAAATTTTAAAAAAGTTATATACAGTACAATCTAACGAAAAGGGCAGTAGGAAGCATTACAACAACTTAGGCTAGACAATCAGAGACACAGATTTTTACAGGTGGATAAAGGGGGTAATTGGGTGGTCATGACTAAACAACAGTATGATAATATGGCCATGGTTTTGTTGGGGAACACAATGGTTTATGAATTGTTACCCCACAACCCAATCAAGGAGTTTAACAGCTCTCTGCTGGAAATTTTGTAAAGAGGAGAAAGATTAGGCCTCCTAAAGGCAATGTATGTCAAAAAACTTTATATAACAATCCCCAAGGATGCAGTGTTTAAGGTAATACCTAAGATTCACAAAAATATTCAGAACCCACTGGGGAGACCCATAATGTCTGGGAGGGGAGCTTATTTGCAGAATGTGGGTATATTTCTGGACAGTCAATTGAAAGTGCATTTAGTTAGAGTTATGTCACACATCAAGAATGGAAAAGAATTAGCTGATAGTGTAACTGGTATGAAATGGTCCCAGGATTACTACTGGGTCTGTGCGGATGCTAAGTCATTCTATATAAATATAAAAAATAAATAGAGTTTGGAAGCAGTTAGATTTATGCTGGGGGAGGGTCTACGCACTGATTTTTTTAATGCGATTGTTAGAATTTTCCCTCACATATAATAGTCAGCCATGGGGGCATCATATGCCCCCGCATATGCAATCCTGTTCATGAATTATTTTGAGATGGCCTATGTATACAATACTGAATTTTATAGACAGAAAGTTATATTGTTCAAGAGGTACATAGACAATCTCTTATTTATATGTAAGGGAGCCATGGAAGAATTTCAGCATTTCATGCAGGAGTTGCATAAAAATCGATTTGGACTGCAATTTACATATAATACCAGCAGAGAGGTGGTACAATATCTAGATTTGGAGTTTTATATGGGTGAAGAATTCACTGTAGAGTACAAACCTTACACCAAAGCTACTGCGGTTAACAATTTTCTTAGAGCAGACAGTTTGCATGCTCCCCGTTTGCTGCATTCATTACCATATGGGGAATATTTGAGGACAGCAATTAATACTTCAGAGAAAGGCAGGCCGGGCAATGAGTTTATGAGGGTTAGGAATAAATTGTCAAATAGAAGTTACAATGTGGATGTACTGAACAGGGCAGAAAACAAAGTGATTAGAAAGTTGGGACTGGCACACAGTATGAGATTAAGAGAAGTGACATGTATATGGGGAGAGCAGCAGATTGAATAAGGAAGAGGGTCAAGACAGGCTGCTCTTTGTTAATAGATATTCCCCTTTGTCAGAAATCCTTAAAGGATTAGTGTATAGGCTTTGGCCCATCATATTCAATGATGGTAAGGTAAAGGATATTTTCCCTGAAAGAGTTACATTTTCCTATAGTTGATTCAAAAACTTAAAGGAATTACTATCTATTGGGAAATTGGATAAAAAACAGGGCAGGAAAGGTAGCTTTCCTTGTGGAAGATGTAAGGTGTGTAACAAAATCAGGAATTTAGATGGTGAAAGAATCAATGGGAAGGCTTACAAGGCCGTGGATCTATACAATTGTGAAACTAGGGGGTTGTGTACATTATAGGATGTGGATGTCCCTTAGTTAAATGGTATACTGGACAAACTAAAAGGCCAGTAAAGGAAAGAATAATGGAACATTTGGGTGATATTAGGAGGAAGAGGATAGAGAGCCTGGTTGCTGAATATTTTGTTACATGCCATGAAGGCAGGGACACATCCTTGTTTTACTGTGTGTTAGTCAAACCTTATTTCTGTCACGAGGAAGAATTTACATTTAAAATGACGCAATTAGAAACTAAATGTGTTATTAAATTTGGTACCATTTCCCCTAGGGGATTAAATCTTGATATTAATTTAAATATAAGGTAGGGATATCAATTAGTTAAACAAGTAATTTCATGTAGTATACACCTTTGTTGTATTAAATTGTATTAAAAGTATTAAAATGTATCAATTTAAAAGTATTAAAAAGAACTATTGGTAATAATGTATTTATATAAGAAATTTGTTTTAAATAAATTTATTAGTATAATTTAGAGCACTTTAATAAGTGACAGGAGAGATGAAATTTTGTAGGGGACATTTAATGTGATCTAATTGAAGTGTTTTGGCTGGTAAATATCATTATGTCAATTATATTTAATGAACTATATGTTTATTTGATTGATATCAATTATTCAAATATGCATTGTATAAAATGGAAAGCTGCTTTGGTGGAAAAATATTCCTTGAAGGTGAAAGCCGAGGTACCGGATACACCAGTAAAGATTTTTTTGCTATACTTCCTGGTGTGGTATGTTTTTCGTAAACTGCAAATGCTACAGGATACAGTTTACATGATTGCATAAAATTCAATTCAGAGACAAGTTTAGCTGCAACAAGAAAGACCTCTTTACTGACTAATTTGCACGTTCTTGAATCTGGTGTAATTAATTCCAGTGAAAAAACACACTTTTTGTTTTCATGGTAATTACCACTGGCAGCTTATACATTGCATTGACACAGACAGCTCCCATTCACTCTCTTACACTCATACAGTCACAGTCACACATACACACACACACACACACACACACACACGCACGCACACACACACAAAAAAAACACACACACAGCTGCACTACTGATCCCCTACACCCCTCCCATTTGCAATCACCCAGACAGACACACACTCATATACAGTTATCAAACATAATTCATACACCTGCAGACAAACATGCAGATACAGCCACATGCATACACATACTCATACACCCACCACCACAACTTCTCTGAACTTCCCAACCTTTACTTGCAATGTAGTCTCTCCTACTGGAAGTAATGGGAGAATGGAACATTTTGGCCATGTTAATTGACATAGCCGGCCACACTAATTTACGTGTCCAATAAATTCTCTGAATTTCTTGGCTGCATAAAACAATTCCCACAAGCATTTCTGGGGGAAATCACATAGTTAATTAGCTTCAGCCACTCTGCCAGAATGCTTCATTAGCATTTAGCATAGTTGTGGAAATGGCTCAGCACACTGATTATACTGATTGTGCAAAATCACTACAGTAGGCCTGTTTCTGAATCATGAAGGGCAACTGCCAATACTTGGCTGCTCGTGTTAGGGTTTACACAGCTTGTTTCACTTTAGAAACAAATATGAGGAAGAGTTTGAAAAGCTCCAGATACTGAATGTAAAAATAAAGTATTACCTCCTCCACATATTCCTGTAGTGACACAATTTAACGCTAAGAGTCTAGCTAAAATCAAGACTTGTGTAGATATGTGAGCTGCCAACAGAGCTATTGAAAGGGAACTGTACCTGAGATAAGCAGTGACTGATATTCCAACAGGGTGATACAAAGGAAAGTATAAGAAATTCACAATAATAGCAGAAGTATTGGTACTTTCTCCACCCAAACAGGCTTATTAGACATTAGAGGCAAAGTAAAAAATTGGAATTTGAAATTCTACTGGATGAGAATGTTGGGTCCACATGTTTTTGAGGTACCACTGAATCTTTCTCATTTGTAGCCATAAAAGCCATGAGACCCAATATCTGAGAAATTCTCTAGCAGAAACTTAAGACTGATGAATAAAGCTCGGGAATACTTCCAGATATAAATCTGCCTTGTCCTGAAGTAAAAAAAGGCTTTTGAATAGCAATATATATAAGGCATTCCAGAAACACAATCCTGTGTGCTGGAAAGAGGGAGGATTTTTGCAAATTTAGCCATTATCTAACATGAATTATAAGAGAAGTAACTTTTGTTAAGGACAACTGGTTTTTGGGCAAAGACTCTACACAGATAAGCAAGTCATCTAAATAAGGAAAAAATGTGGATATCGTACAATCTGTAGTGGGTCACCACTGGGGCTAGACATTTTGTAAACACTCTTGGTGCAGTAGATAGCCCAAAGGGTAATGCACAGAACTGATAATTTGTTCCAGATATACAAAACCTTAGGCATCCCTTGAAGCTCTGTGCAATGGAAATGTGATGGTAAGCATGTTTTAGGTCAAAGGTTGCCATATCACAATGATCTGGGAGTAGTGCTAACACTGATATTGCAGGGCCAACATCTTTAAGTCTGGAATCTTCTCAAAAAGACTGAGAATGGAGAGTTCCAAAACTGGCTTCCAAGAGAACTCTTTTTTGGGACCACACATTTTCTGGAATAACCCCCCCCCCCTCCCCTTCATATTTGTTCTGCAGGAACATATTTTATGACTCTGGTTTCTAGCTTGTGTTGGTACACATGAGGAAACAACTGTCTTTGATATGGAAGGTGAAGGGAGGGGGATTCTGTAACAATACTGGACCTCCTTTAAAAGCCATTTGTCTGAAGCTATCTGATTCCAAACAGGGGCACTGAGAGTCAGGTTTTGTAAAAGAGGATGAGGTGCTGGGGCAGGAGGGGGAGAGAAGGTGACCAGGTTCCCCGTATAGTCATTTATTTGCTGGTGCATTACCTTATATTGGGGAGGGAAAAACCTCATGTTTTGAGGATTGGTATTGATCCCCCTTGTTTGTTTTATCTTCTAAAAGGATTTAAAGGTTTGGAAGGGAAGAACTTGGGGAAATGAAAAATCTTAAATACTCTCTGCATTAATTTACTTCCCTCATCCTACTGCTTGAGGATCTGTGTAGCAGAAGGCCCAAATAAAACCTCTGTATCAAGGGGAAACTCAAAATATCTGACTTTAACTCATCTGGAAACTTTTAATTACATAGCCAGACAAATCTTCAAGACTGTAGCTGAAGCCGGAGCCCTAAAAACAGTATCAGCATAATCATACACACAGTTAATGCATGTTTTGACACTTAAGACAGGCTAGAAGCAATCTGATTCACATAAGACATAGCTTCAGGAGTCAGGGAAGCAGAAGACCCACTTAAGCTATTGGCGCATCTTAATATAAAAGTCCACATATAGCCATGGTAATTAAGGATTCTAAAGGATAGAGTGAAGAAAGTAAAAATTATTTTACCCTGTCTGTCCAGATACATGTCCTTTTTTTCCCTAGACACTGGATTGGGGATATATAAACAGCAGAAGCTATAGGGGTGATAGCATCAGGGTCAACTCTAAGATGAGAATAAAGACATTTATTAGATAAAGAAAGTCAAAAGAGTTTGTCTTTCTTGAGTAAAAAGCCTTACAAGCAGCTTTAAAAGCATCCTTCAGTGCTGGTAAAATGTGAGGAAAGGGTGCGGTAGGTATTAAGGGCTTCTTGTTGAAGTAAATCATAGTATCTATCCACTTCAGGTGGAAAATCTACCTGTTCGCAAGAAAATACATCCCTTAGTCTAGAAATGATCTCAGACAAACAGAAAGCCTCCATTTGTATATTTTAAGAATCAGTAGCTAAAAAATAAGAGTCTTGGGCTATACAACCCTGGATGATACAACCCTGTCTCTGTCAACATCAGAAGCATCAGGAAAGGTATTCTCTTCCTTAGAAGTAAGCTCATAGCAATTTGATGGAGGCATTTGGTAGCCAGAATTGACTGACTACAATAAACTCCTGGCTAAGGTAAGAAAATAATTCTTATAAGCAGAAAGCATCTCCTTATTTTTCAAATGATTAATTTTCTATTTCTTTTTCCTAGGGACATCTGTAATGTATGATTGGGTAGGGAGCAGCATATCATCCTCAGCCAGAAACCTCTTTCCCCATTCACCTTGTGAAGACCCTCCTGAAGTGTCTCCCATAGCTAAACTGGATGGCTCTACCATGCACATGTTGGATAATGGAACAGCCACTGAGGACATGTCTGACCCCTGGCCCAAGTGGCATGGCTGTACCAAAGGGATCTGAGGAAATAAGTAAGTGGTTTGAGGAACCAGCAGTGGCCAGTGCAGAGTCACCCACCATCAATCCATAGGCTACTGCAGCAGTGAGAATGATAAACATCAGAAATTGCTACAAATGTATCTACTGAAAATAAATGCTTCAGAAACCATATACTCTTCATCACTACACACAGAAATGAAGTTCAAACAATAGCATGTTTAAAAAATATATCACTTATGCTTCATCCTCATGATTAAAACATACCAGCCATGGATAAAACTTGTATTACAAATACCCAAAGCTATCCATATAAAATGGTCAATGTTTACAGTAACAAATGAAAAATCCAATACCGCAAGACATTATTTATATCTAAAGCTCTGGCATGACCCTGTGGGAAACAATGACAGCAGTTAGTCATATCCAAGCCTTGACATTACTCCAGCTAGTGATATAATTACTTACAGATTACCTGACAGTCAAAACTTTATGCCCAGGTGTCATAAGGCTGTAAATAGACCTTTCTATGTAAATATCTACATTTACTCTTCTGTTACCTAAAATGTTAGGAATGTTATTTTCTTTGTCAGGTCACCTGAAAATAATAGATAAATACACTTATTATTAAGAAGTTTTGCTTAAAAACTTAATTTCCTTTTAAGTGTGACAGAACGTAGGGAGGCATTCAGAAAGAATGAAAATGTGGTCATGTGACCGGGGCCCATCACCATATAGTTGACACACACAACGCAATATATTGCAACTGCATGCTGATGGTCCCCGGTCATGTGATCTCTCATAACATGTTTTCTCACTTGCATGGCAACTTCCATTTTCTTTGACTGTACACTTTCATTATGTAACATGGTCCCCAGCATGTGTTTCCTTATATTGCCTCTTATGCATACCTAATCTCCAACAGGCAGTGTTGCATAGTCTCAGCTGTGCTATTTACTGCAACATGACCACATTAACATTCTTTCTGAAAGGTGCACTGTTATATATATTTTTGAAGAAGGGTAAAGGGGTATGGAAGCATGTGGAATTTGCAGGTAGGAAGGAGAGTATAGGGCTGGCAGCAGAGACAGACATGCAAACATACAACACAAAGACTGACAGGAGATGTTAATACAAAAGGGAGGCCACAATGGACAGAAGCATACATATGGACAACTAGTAATGGGGAGGACTGGAAAACAAACAGGAGAGGATAAGTGATACATAAGGAAGGGGAGCACCATGATGGGATATGGTGGGGTTAGGATAGCCTGCAAAACCATTTCAGAAGGGATCTCCCCCAGAAGTCAAGCACCTCAGTGTCTCATATTACACGTGAACAGTGCTGCTGGTGGCCCAGTAGCTGAGGACAGGTTGTTATGCAACTATGCCGGTCAAACAAGGATGTGTTCCAGTCAATACAGGTAGTAAGCTGCCAGTCCACCTCAGTCCTGGCTAAATGCTGAACCTTCCATCATATGACCCAAGAGGGTCTGTCTATGCCACTCCCCAGTGAGAAGCTTACACCACTCAGAGGAGAAGCAGCACCAAAGGCCACCAGCAAGCTCTCGTGGTCACCTTCCACATGATGACTATCATCCCCCCACCAGACAGGATGGACTGGGGGACTACTGGATGCAGTGGGTAATCCAGAGCAGGGTGGCCTCTGCTTCATCACATATTAGTCTATGATTAATCCTACAGGAAAAATGAAAATAAATGAAGAGAAAAAAAAAACAACAAAGCAACATAAAAAGAAGTGTATAACAGAGAAAGATAACATGAAACAAACATCAATGTTCAGTATGATGTGGTGCACTTTATTAAGAATCATTCTGGAAGGAGAAAAATCTTCAGTAGAGCAATATTTACAACAATGGCTGTGTGAATCTATGATAAGATCTGGGGTAAATATCAGGAGATACAAATAGCTCTGCTACTGTTACCGATGTGTAGGGCAGTGGCACATGATATATTTAGAACCAGTTTGTGTGGGCTTACTATCACATAGTCGCGATCGACATATGTGCAAAACTTATTTAGCAGAACTGTAAATATGATTGGCACAATGTCGAACCTTACAATAGCGAGCATTTGCTGTTGTAAGGTTCAACATTGTGGTGCAGCTCGCACTATAGTGGGGATCGGGAAATTTACCCTTTCCCTCACTATAGTGTGATCTCGGAGTCTGTATATATAAGTAGGGGGTGTGGGGGGTGTGGGGGGGCTTGCCCTCCTGCAAAAAGTGTTTTTTAATGTTGAGCGGAAGTGAGCTTCAGTAAGGTCAACAATTTTGACATTTTTGACTTTACTGAAATGCTTACTTCAACATTTTTTCTGTTCGGTGTTCTGATTTCAGAACATGTTAGTCGGACATCTTAACACTTAAACACACTGGATTCTACTATGTGATACTAAACCGTGTGTGTGTGTGTGTGTGTGTGTGTGTGTGTGTGTGTGTGTGTGTGTGTGTGTGTGTGTGTGTGTGTGTGTTTGCGCCGCACACATGTGAACAGTGGACAATGAAGTGAGGAAGAAATAATAAAACTGAACAAATGAAATGGTCACTGCTGTAGAAAATACGAACGTGTGGAGATATTATACACTTTATGGTAAATGCAGGGGTGTGTGACACAAGTTGAAACAGTAGCACAAACATAATGCATAAAATAGCAATACAAACAGGCAATGATCAGATAATTAATATAGTCCAAAAGGAAAAATTAACCTCATTGCACTGGTACAAAGTTTCATTACAGTTGTCATGCACATACTGTTTCAGAAATAATTAAAACAGTGACTGACATTAGCACATTTCAGACAGTCACTGTTTTAATTATTTCTGAAAACAGTGACTGACATTAGCACATTTATAGCCGTGGTGGTGCAGCGGTAGCATTGTTGCCTCACAGCAAGAGGTTCTCCCATTCGATTCTCAGCTGGAGTGCCTTCTGTGTGGAGTCTGCATGTCCTCCCCGCAGTCGAGTGGCATTTGAAAGACATGCATAGAATGGGCGTACCTTCGTTGAAGGTTGGGTGATGAGCTGGCACCTCGGCACCTGTAAAAAAAAAAATCTACTGCCAATCATTAGCGGACCGGAGTTCTGCTGTGGTGACCCCTAACTGGGAAAAGCCGAAAGAAGAAGAACAACTGACATTAGCACATTTACAAATACATTATGAAATGTCAGTCTTAATAGCTCAATCATAATCCCAAGAGGCAATGACAATAAAAGCTGTACTACTACTACTACTACTACTAATAATAATAATAATAAGCAAAAAACAAAACAAAATAAACAGTCTAACTGCAGTGGTACACCCAGCAGATGAATCTCAGTTACAGTTCTGACAGTAATACAGTATATTTACCCTGCCGTCTGGACAGTCCAGCCTGTCTCCTATGTCAGGTAAGTCTATCTTCTGAAATTTCCTGTGCTGCTAAACACAGAAAAGACATCAGTGAGTAAAGCATATTCATGAATAACAGAAAAAGCCTGTACCTATTTATCAGGGCTTACTCTAGAATGAGTTAGAAGAACATGAGGCCGTACTGTATTACTAATGAGTCTGTACCTATTTATCAGGGCTTACTCTAGAATGAGTTAGAAGAACATGAGCCAGTACTGTATTACTAATGAGCCTGTACCTATTTATCAGGGCTTACTCTAGAATGAGTTAGAAGAACATGAGGCCGTACTGTATTACTAATGAGTCTGTACCTATTTATCAGGGCTTACTCTAGAATGAGTTAGAAGAACATGAGGCCGTACTGTATTACTAATGAGTCTGTACCTATTTATCAGGGCTTACTCTAGAATGAGTTAGAAGAACATGAGCCAGTACTGTATTACTAATGAGCCTGTACCTATTTATCATGGCTTACACTAGAATGAGTTAGAAGAATATGAGCCCGTACTGTATTACTAATGAACCTGTACCTATTTATCAGGGCTTACTCTAGAATGAGTTAGAAGAACATGATGCCGTACTGTATTACTAATGAGTTTGTACCTATTTATCAGGGCTTACTCTAGAATGAGTTAGAAGAACATGAGCCAGTACTGTATTACTAATGAGCCTGTACCTATTTATCAGGGCTTACTCTAGAATGAGTTAGAAGAACATGAGCCCATACTGTATTACTAATGAGCCTGTACCTATTTATCAGGGCTTACTCTAGAATGAGTTAGAAGAACATGAGCCAGTACTGTATTACTAATGAGCCTGTACCTATTTATCAGGGCTTACTCTAGAATGAGTTAGAAGAACATGAGGCTGTACTGTATTACTAATGAGCCTGTACCTATTTATCAGGGCTTACTCTAAAATGAGTTAGAAGAACATGAGGCCGTACTGTATTACTAATGAGTCTGTACCTATTTATCAGGGCTTACTCAAGAATGAGTTAGAAGAACATGAGCCAGTACTGTATTACTAATGAGCCTGTACCTATTTATCAGGGCTTACTCTAGAATGAGTTAGAAGAACATGAGGCCGTACTGTATTACTAATGAGTCTGTACCTATTTATCAGGGCTTACTCTAGAATGAGTTAGAAGAACATGAGGCTGTACTGTATTACTAATGAGCCTGTACCTATTTATCAGGGCTTACTCTAGAATGAGTTAGAAGAACATGAGCCCATACAGTATTACTAATGAGCCTGTACCTATTTATCAGGGCTTACTCTAAAATGAGTTAGAAGAACATGAGGCCGTACTGTATTACTAATGAGTCTGTACCTATTTATCAGGGCTTACTCTAGAATGAGTTAGAAGAACATGAGGCTGTACTGTATTACTAATGAGCCTGTACCTATTTATCAGGGCTTACTCTAGAATGAGTTAGAAGAACATGAGCCAGTACTGTATTACTAATGAGCCTGTACCTATTTATCAGGGCTTACTCTAGAATGAGTTAGAAGAACATGAGCCAGTACTGTATTACTAATGAGCCTGTACCTATTTATCAGGGCTTACTCTAGAATGAGTTAGAAGAACGTGAGCCCATACAGTATTACTAATGATGGCTCCTCCTAGCCTCTTTTTCCCATTTGCAGAGAAGCTCTGAAAGGCAGTTCTTCAATCACTGTATCTGTATGAGTAGTACAAGTGCACACTGCTCTAGCAAGTGAGTGACAGGCATCAACCCTAAACAGGGGACCTTCATAGCCATCTCCCAGTAGCTGGTCTTTTTGTTACAAGTATAACAGGTGCAGAAAGATTTTAGTCTCCCCATTGTACCACACAGGATCCCTGTATACTCTGATCCTGCTGATGCCATGTCCATTCATCAGGCCAAGTACAAAAGTGAAAATTACAACTAAGCGTCAAAGCTGCATCTTGTGGGCACCAAATATCATGCATCAACAGGGAACACAGACCCTACACAGACTAGGCTGGAGAATCCCAGATAGGAATAAGGCAAACAAGACCTTCAGTGACCAGGTATGGAAGGAAATGGAACAGCAAATAAATGCTGTGGATGTACACAGGTAACAGTATTACAGGTGCTTTGGGGGTCATTGACATAATTTTCCATGCAAAAACCAGGGCACAAGATACAGCTGTAGACAAGTCATCCACTGGGGCTACTCCCACAAGACATCATCAGCTGACAGCAACTGAGCAGTTCCTTAAACGCTCAGAGGAGAAAGTGACAGGAGACTACTTCTAGGTGGTAAATTGGATGTGGCAGCTGGAATGTTCAAGACTGCCCAAGGTGAGTAGTAGTGGTAAATAAGAGTCATGTAGCACATTGGTAGCACAAATGCCTGGTACATGCAGACTTGACTCTGAGCTTTACTGTTACCAAAACATCAGGACTGCAACTGCAAACACCTACAACACAAGTTACAACTGCCCACGTGTCTGAAACATTCACCAGATTAGTTGTGTGACATGCTACTGCAAGTAGACATTGACAAACACCTCTGCACAGTGTACTCACACATAAGATATCTCATTTCTGTCACTAAAGGACATTGGGACTACAACAGATGCATCATGCACAAAGAAGTATGCATGCATGTGCTCATAGGCTGCATATGTTCCTGGTATACAGTTTGTGCCTGCTGCTCAGTGGCAGACATCACATATGTATTGGCGTACACATGGTTAAGTCATCTCTATGGTTTTATATGTTCCACTGGGAAAGGATCCAGCAGTATGGGTCTGACATGCTTAAGGTCAGCACATCTGTAGAGGCTGATGACCATAGTACTGTGCACATGGCATAGTCAAAGGACACTTTAACACTGTCAGCAATGCTAGCAGTGGAGCGAACATTTCCCTCACCAAAGAAGAAGCCAATGTGGAGGACCAGGATGGAATATACAGCAGGAACATACTAGGCAACAGATCACGGGGACTATAAGATGCCTAGCCATATATACCTTTAAACTGGTGTAAATTTGTGTCTAACCATCCGACCATCAAGACTAGCCTTAAAGGTAGACAAACTAGTATTTTGCTTGACCAATAGTGGTAACTTATTTCATATGCTAAGAATATGTTGAATTAGGAACATATCTCTTCAGTGAGTCTTGCTTATTTTTTGGTGTGCATTTAAGTCCTAAGTGCAGGACATTGCAGAGCCATTGGTTTTACAAAGAAATAGAAGTTCATATAGGACTGGGTCTTTCACAGCTCAAAAAGCGAGACACAAGTCACCTCACAGCATTCTGTAGTCTACTGAGTATAGAGAGGGTCATGTTAATCTTTCAGGATAGTTGAAGGATTTAAGACCTTTAATTTCTTGGGTTAGAAATCCTTGAGACCTTTCCAGTTGAGTGATATGCTTGGATTTGTAGATTCCAAAGGGGACATGGGTCTGATAAAGGAAGGGTACAGTGGTAGGATGACATCTTTGGATCTTGAAAATATTCCCTATGAAAATACCTTGGCCAGCTAGAAGGATGTACTGATGGAAACATGATGATCAAATGAGAGAAAGCTATCCATATAAGTACCTAGGTCCTTTATGACTGTGTCTGCCTGAAAAGGAGTAGCATGTATAATATATGAGGTGGGAACAACTTTTCTGCCAAATGCTATTGTGCTGCACTTTTTTTCATTTAATCTGAGACCATGTTTGATACAGCATGTATGTGCATATTCCAGCCCTTAGGGAGCTGTTTCCCATTACTGAATGAACAGATAACAGTGCCCATTTTCCAGGGTCTATATTAGATGATCGAACTTTCAAAAGTTCGACTGTCATATGGTCGACATCATATGATCGAATTTTTGAAAGTTTGAACATTTTAACAGAGATCTCCGTACAGAGTGGAATGGGAAGATTTCCCTTTTCTGCACTGCAGTGCAAACTCGGAGTTGCTATATTTAAAGAGCGGGGGGGGGTGCAGGGGGGGTTTAGGTTATTTGTGTAGGTTTTTTTTTATTAGATTTTTCAAATTTTTAAGTTCGATCATATGGTGTTGACCATATGATAGTCGAACTTTTGAAAGTTCGATTATCTAATATAGACCCCAGTTTCCAGTCTTCAGCAATTTTGATCAACAACACTTCTGGAATATTGGCTTGGATGTCTGCAAAATAAATACTATACAAGAAAGAACTCAGAACTGATCAATGTGGCACCCTACTAGTTACAAATTTACATTCAGAGAGGAAACCAGCAATTTTCACAACCCGGAATCTGTTGCAAAGCCAATTTTCAATCCAGCAGACAATATAGGGATTTACATTAAGCTTGTCTATTTTTTTCAGTAATGCCAGCATGAGGGATAGTGTCACAAGCCTTAGTTAGGTTGAGATAAGCAGTGTGCACAGAATGACTACTGTCCACAGCCCCTGTAACCTTTTCAAAGAAGCTTACTAGGTTCAGGAGACAGGATCTGACCTTCTCAAAAAAGAAAAAAAAATGATTGAGATCTAGACCAGTAAGGTTGCCTATTTCTGCATAAATGAGTTCTACTATGATACATTCCATGGCTTTGCATATACTGCTGGTGAGCATGATAGTTCTATAATTGCCAAGGTCTGTAGAGGGGAGATCCCTGTGTAGGGCAATCACACTGGCTGTTCTCCAGGCATCAGGAACAAACCTGTTGATAGGCTAAGGCCTGAACATTTTTAGTAGAGACTTAGATAATGCAACTTGGCACTGATAAAAATGCAGCCTGGTATGTTGTCTGGTCCTTTGGAAGTATTATTTTTAGCCTTTGACAGGCATTCTAAGACTTGTTCCAAGGTGAGTACAGGGAAACTAAATTATTAGGAATATTATGACCAACAATATAGGTAGGAGGGGTAAAGTCAGCACTGAATTTGCCTGTTTGATATATATAAATATATATATATATATATATATATATATATATATATATATATATATATATATATATATATATATATATATATATATATATATATTTATTTTACATTTGTTGACCGGGTTAGTCCAGCTGGATATATGTCCATTTTCAGTGGATGCCCGGGCAGAAAAGCTCCAATGGTTATTACAAGTTTAAACAGAAATAGCCTTAACAAGATGAAATTTATAAACAAAGTGAGTTAGTACACGCAATACACATGCAAACAGAAATAGCCATAACAAGATAACATTCATAAGCAAAATGAGTAAATACTTGCAATACACAAATTTGATAATATCAAAACATAGAGTAAATAATAAATTGTCTTACAAATATGGTGAAATAATTTTTTTTTTTTTTTTTGCTACAGTGGTATAGATAACATATATCTACAAAGACGTTATGTGAGGGGGGAGCTATCAAGGATACAGGGAAAAGAGAAGGAAAGAATTAAGGTAGAGGAAAGGAAGAAGGAAGGTTAATCTGGGTTGGTACAGGAACAGAGACAGTATTTATTGAGATGCATTTTCAGTTGTCTTTTAAAGAGTGGAAGAGTGGACAAAGATGAGATATTGGATGGTAGTTTGTTCCACATTTTTCCAACAGAGTTGGAAAAAAGGCAGTCACCTGCAGAGTTATTGGGTTTGGTGATATTAACCAGTAGTTTGTTTGAAGAACGTAGGTGTTTCAGGTTATTGTATGGAGTAATGAGGTTAGAGAGTATTGGTGTTTTAGATGGTTGATATAGAATTTTGTGAGCTACTAAGAGCTGTTGATAAATGAGCTTGTTAGGAAGTTCAAGCCAACCTAGTTGTTTTAGGTTCAGACAGTGGTGAGTTCTGAACATAGATCCTGTAGCAAATCGGGCAATATTATGGTAAGATGTAGCAAGTTTCTTGAGGTTATTTTTAGAGAGATTAGTATAAACAGGGGAAGCATATAGAAGGGTAGAGATAAGGTGAGATCTGGCTAAGGTGGTCCTAGCTTCAGGTGTAAGGAAGGGTTTGATTCTATAAAGGGATCCAATCTTTTTGTTAACTACTTTTATTGTGTTGTTGATATGAGAATCAAAACTGAGATTGTTGTCAATAGTTATTCCTAGTAGTTTTGTAGTAGAAACAGGAGAAATCAGAGTGTTATCAGTGGAAGTAATAGAGAAGTTTAGAGGGGTAGATTTATGGGTAGGTGAGAACAGTAACAATTTGCTTTTCTTGTCGTTGAGGAGTAGGCAACGGACAGAGAACCAGTGTTCAACAGTGGTGAAAGCTTTTTGGGTAAGAGACTGTAGTTCAGTTTGAGAGGAAGCAGTGCAGATTATAGTAGAATCATCTGCATATTGTATGTAGGTAGTGTTAGGGATAGCTGATAGAAGGTCATTAATAAAGATAGAAAATAGGAGGGGGCCTAGGATAGACCCTTGAGGTACACCTAAAGAGATAGGAAGGAGATTAGATAGTGAATTTTTCCAAAGTACTGCCTGCTGACGGTTTTCTAGGTAAGATGTAAACCAAGTTAAGGAAGGGGGATCAAGTGCGAGAGATTTTAGTATGTGCAGAAGAAGTTTATGATTAACCATGTTAAAAGCTTTTGATAGGTCTATGAAGATAGAAGATGATAGATTATTGTTGTTGTGGTTATAGTTGATGGAGTTGGTAAAGGAGAGTAATGCAGTGGTGGTACTGTGGGAAGGTCTAAATCCATGTTGACAGTTAGCAAGTAGGTTGTTATGGAGAAGGTGGTTAAGTAGTTGTTTATGGATACATTTTTCCATGATTTTAGCTATAGGTGATAGCAGTGCTATGGGATGAAAGTTTGAGAAGCCATTAGAATTGCCCCCTTTGTGTAGTGGGATGATGTGAGATATCTTCCAGATAGAAGGGAAAATTCCTTCATTTATAGATCTATTTATCAGGATAGAAATGGGATAGGCAGTGGCTTTGGCTCCTATCTGCAAGAATTCTGCAGGAAGTTTGTCTGCAGAGGGGGTGGTGGGTTTAAGTTTTTTGAGTAGAGATAAGATAAAGGAGGTAGATACAGGTTGTAAGTGAAGGGGTGGATGAGTATTTAAAGTAGGTGAGAGTAGTTTAGAGGTGTCAGGAGATAGGTGATTTGCAAGAGTTTGGATGGTATTGGTGAAGAAAGAGTTGAAGTCATTAGCTATTTGTGTGGGATTGTTTGGGTTAGAGTCCTGGGGGTTTGGTGTGATTGACTGGCCTGGGGATAAAAGATTATTAATACTGGCCCAGAATTTTTTAGGTTCTTTTTTGGTGGTTTGTTGTAATTGAAAGTAATAGTTCTTTTTATCTGTCAGGATGGCTTTTTTGTACTGTTTCTAAGCTCTCTGAAGTTTTGATGGTCAGTTAGGTTCTTAGTAGAACGCCATTTATCCCAAGATTTATTTCTGAGAATGATTTTTTGCTTAGTATTGTTGGTTAGCCAGGGTGCTGCTTTAGCTTTGGTTCTAATAGTACGACTTGGGGCATGGTGATCTAGGATAGATAGGAATGTAGAATTGAAGTATTCTACAGCTTCATTAAGTGGGAGATATTTTAGCGGGGACCAATTACATTGTCTTAGTTCAGCTTGAAATTGTTCAGAGTTAAATTGTTTTTTAGAATGTAGTGTTTTGTAAGTGGTAGGTAAGGTTGGGTTTGTTTTGTGTCCAATGATATAAGTTAGTGAGTGGTCACTTAGATCATCTGGAAGGGTGCCTGATTGGTAGGTTTGTTGGGGAGTATTAGTAAGAATCCAGTCTAAGGTGGTTTCATTATTGTTGGTTTTATTAGTTCTGGTAGGACTATTAATGAGTTGTTTAAAGCCATATAGGTTTATATGGGAGGTGGGGTTAGTACTGTTACAGGAATACCAATCGATGTTAAAGTCAGCTAAGACTAGTGTTTCTTGAGGGAGGTTGGTAGAGAGTAAACTGAGGATATATTTGAGAGTGTTGATATTATTTCCTGGAGGGAGATATGCACAGATGATATTTATGGCTTTAGTAGTATTGACTTGAAGTTTGGAGCTGATTACTTTGGCATTGTTGTCTAGGGTAAAAGTCAGATTTATAGTACTAATTTGGAGTTGTGTTTTGTAGAGAATTGCTACCCCTCCTCCCTTTTTGGCAGTGCGATCAAGTCTAATGATGTTATAACTGGGTGGGGAGATTTCATTGTCTTTGATTGAAGGCTTTAGCCATGTTTCAGTTAAACATAAAATGTCAAATTGATGGACGTCTAGAAGGGCATGGATTTGACTCATTTTGTTACAAATACTTCGTATATTGAGATGAGCAATAGAGAGAGAATTGGTGGGTATAGAAAATGATAGAGATGTAGTTTTGTCTTGTATTTTGTATGTTTTGGTTTTATTATGGTGTGGGCCTGGATTAGGATGAATGTCTCCATCGAACAGAAAGTGGAGGAGTTTGAAGTATTTTGGTTGAAGAAGTTTGTAAATGAAGTCAAGTATTTTCCTGGGTTTAAGTTTCCTTAACTTGAAGTGTGCTAGTCTGTGGTATTTGGCTAGTAGGTAGTTGGGTTGTGTGGTGCGGTTTGAGAAGGTAGGGGAGAGAGGTGATGTAGATGTAGAGGTGTACTTAGAGGGAAATGAAAGAGAAGAGTTCAGTGGGTATTCATAGGAGGTTAGGAGGTAAGTAGTTATAAGAGAAGATATATATTATACTATGACTATTACACACTATAAGTAGTTATAAGAGAAGATATATCTATATATATATATATATATATATATATATATATATATATATATATATATATATATATATATATATGGGTAACATTACCATGAATTAGCTCAGTGCAGTGTTTGGCCATTACTGCTTAATTTTCTAATATAACTGAAGAAATATTTGTAGTTTCTCTTGGAATCTGAAGCAACCTTAAGTTCATACTCTACTTTACATTTCTAATAGGGATTTTAAGTACTTTAGTGGAATGTTCCACTGTAATCTTGAGGTAGGGAAATAGGGATTTTTTGCAACTCTTCATTATTTTCCTTCTTTTGTGGTAAAGGTTATTAATACTGGAGTTCCACTAGAGAGGTTTATTCTTGAATTTACATTTATATTTAGGGCAGATGTGTACTGACTTTTCTATGCAACTGTTCAGTTGCTTATAAAAGTCATAGGTGAATGCAGTAGCCCTCTTAGTTGTGTTCATTTTCCCAGTCACGGAGCTGATGGTATGTCTGCCACTGGCAGACTCCTCTGCAATGCAGAGGGTGGCACCATGTGATATTGCAGACATCAACTTCCACTAGTATATGTTGATTGGCTAAAGCAGACATTTCTCTTAAAATCTTGATGCTGGTGATAAAACTGCTCACTAATAAATGCAGGTGTACAGAAAAGCTCATCATTGTGGCTCACTAAACAAATAGTATATGTTTCTGAATCATGCTGCCATGTTTGCTTTAGTGATTTGCATACAAAGTTCTACTCTAATTAGCATGTAGACACTCACATGTATGTGATTATGTGGTAATTTGCATACAATTCAATGCATACCACAGTATTTCTTATCCTAGTATAATTGTGCTATGTGTGCCTCAGAATCATCCCCCACACACACATCACCATTTACCACTCTTTTTCATTTAATGTAGTGTGCTGATTATGAATACTTCCTTGTACGCTTCTGTATGACAAATATCTTGACAGGCATATGTATTTATGTTGTAAAAAGATACCTTGTCATGGACTCGGTCAGTGAGCCCTAACTGCACAAGTCCAAAGCATCAAATTATTCATTTGTCATAAAACAGAAAGATCACAAGTTCCCATTACCCAATATTTATTTGTTTATTTACATAGTACAGTTGTGTAAGTAAACTTTAAAATAACAGTATAAATTCAAATAGATCACTATTGAAGTAGCTATGTATCCTGCCAAGAATTGGATGTGCAGACAGTTTTCCAAGTTTTAGGAAACCTTCCACGAGCCAGCATGACCAATGGAAACTGATTATGAGACATTATAAAAACAGAAGTATGGATGCCAAAAATCAGAGCTTTCTTCCCATAGAACAAGGGAGGCTAGATCTAACAAAATATGTTCTAGGAGAAGACAAGATGATAGGAGTCCCCCACCCAGGCATAAAAAAGAAAAACAAGAGGGAATGAGGGTGGCTGTTTGTACTGCAACAATGATCTATTTGATCATCTACTATTGCGTTGTTTACTTACACAACTAATCAATCTTCATCATTAGATCATTGTTAAAGTAACCTAAGCCAAATGGGACAGATACCAAAATTAGAAAGAAAGGGGAGTGAGAATCAGCAGTGCTCGAGGGATGGCTGTAGCAAATCCTACTCTGGCCCTAGAAATAGAGTCAGTTTTGTAATGCTTGGTAAAAGTATGAGGAGAAGACCACATTTCGGCCTCTAGAATATTTCTAGAGTCTATCCCTTTCCAAAACACAGTAGAAGTAGCCATAGCCCTGACTTAGGCTTTGCCTGGAAGTGTCTTATCAAGGAATGAATAACAAAACGGAATGGCACAAGACAACCACTTGGAAATTATCTGTTTATACACTTATTGTCCCTTTTTCTTACCTTCATAGAAAATAAACAATTGATTAGAATTTCTGAAGTCCTTTGTCTGTCAATGTAGTATCGGATTTGTCTGTGTACAACCAAGGTATGCAGGATTCTCCCTCTCTCCCTTATTTTTAGGTTCTGGAAAGAAAACAGATACTGAGTATGAGTAGACTGGTCTAAGGTAAAATCTGAAACTACACTGCGCATAAAGGAAGGGTTGGTTCTCTGAGATACATTATCTTTCCACTGTGAGATACCTTAAACCTCTTGTAGCAGAGGCAACATGAGATATATGCAAATTATCCTTTAAGGATATCAAGTGTTTCAGCTAAATGGCAATTCTGAATGTCCATGACTTTTTCTTTTACTTTTAAGTCTATTTATGGACAATTTCAGGCCAATAAAGCCAGACCCTCTAGCAGTGGACATGCATGTTAACATGTTAACATGCATGTCCACATCTAGAGGGTTTGGCTTTATTGGCCTGAAATTGTTCATAAACAGACTTAAAAGTAAAAGAAAAAGTCATGGACATTCAGAATTGCCATTTAGCTGAAACACCTGATATCCTTAAAGGATAATTTGCATATATCCCATGTTGCCTCTGATACAAGAGGTTTAAGGTATCACACAGTGGAAAGTCTAGCTTTGCTAGATTTTTCTTTTAGTGTTTTTTATCCAACTGGTTTTCTTGTGTCATCTTTTTACTCATTGTTTTAGTTTCTTAGTTGGGATATTTTGTAGGGACCCTAATGTTTATGGATATCAGTTGGGTACGACAGCCCTGTGTTTCCAAAAGTCAGACATTACTCGTATGCTGTACTGATGATACCATAAGAAGGCAGAAACATGCATCTCCACAGCTAGAGGGTTTGGTTTTATTGGCCTGACATTGTCAATAAATAGACTTAAAAATAAAAGAAAAAGTTATGGCCATTCAGAATTGCCATTTAGCTGAAACACCTGATATCCTTAAAGGGTAATTTACACATATCCCATCTTGCCACTGATACAAGAGGTTTAAAGTATCACACTGTGGAAAGTCTAGCTTTGCTAGATTTTTCTTTTTGTGTTTTTTAACCAATTGTTTTTTCTGTGCGACCTTTTTACTCATTGTTTTAGATACTTTACCTTTGTGAAAAGTGAGGCAGAGTTGATTGACCATAAATGCTTGTAACTCTTCTTGCAGAAGTAAGAGCAATGAGTAACACTTCTTTCCAAGTTAAGAATTTCAAATTATCTTCATAAACTGACTTAAAAAGAAAGAAAGTATAAACTTTTTGAAGAGCAAAGTTAAGGACCCATGGAGAAGCAACTGTTTTTAGAAATGGACAAATTTGTAAAACAATTTTCAGAAACTGCTTCACTTGAGATAAACAAGAAAGGGATATGTGAGACTTCCAAGATGGCTGCACACTGAGCAACAGCTTAATTTTAGTTCAGCCAGTATGAAAACAGGGACTGAGAAAAAGAAGTGCCATTGAAACTGTTTTTTTTTTTTTGTTTGTTTTTTGTAAAATACAGTATAATAATATAATAAATACACTTCCTGGATGTCAGCTAAACAGAAATTTTGAAAACCTGAAAGAAAATCATCCACAAAAATTGTGAAGAAAAAACTCTATCTTGATAGAATTATGCAGCTGTTTTACATCTGTTCAGAGAAAAGGTGTTCATGTTTCATCTTTAGTGCAGGAGATGGCTTCCAGTAATTTAGAAGAACAATATATCAAATACACTCCAAGGTGAGCAAAATAAATGAAACATTGAAGGAATGTATCAACCAAATAATAACAGGCTGACAAAATAGAAGCTTTAATTAGCTATTAAGATAAACTGATAAAAATGCAAAAATCAGAGGATGAAAGGAAGAAAGGCTGGCTGAGATTGAGATTTCTCAAGACAACGTGTTTAAAAGAAAGTAGATTTAGAAGACAGAACATGCAGAGAAAACCTGGGATTTTCTGTAGTACAACAAAAACTATAAGTAACAGACTGTATTATTTTCTTAAAGTACAAATGAGTGACTTGTCTGACATTCCACAGTAGAATTTGTTAATTGAAATGACACATTGTGTGTATGCCCCAAACCTGTCCATGAAAAACAGTCATGGAATATATCCATAATGATGCAATCATACTAGCAGTAAGAGTTGATCCTGAAAAAATATATGGCAGAAAGGAAACGTATTAAAAACTGGAAACAAAAAAAAGAGTTTAGGGAAAAATGATTACTCACTGCACCCCAGACTGAAAAGAAGCAAGTTTAACCAAGCAATCAAGGTGTATCAAGAGGCAGTGTGAGATTCAAGCTGCTATATCCAGCTGTCTGGAAGATCAAAGACATTTTTGATGCAGACAGGCTAAGGACAAAATAAAAAAGTTTGTCTAACAAAGAATGAACCAGCAAGCAAAAGGGGGCTGTGCTTCTCATTCTTCTGACAAAAAAATTCATAGAGAGACTTTGTCAATGAACCATTTCCCAAAGTTCCAAAGGAAAACCCATTGAGAGACAGAAAACAGCACAGGAGTTGACTAGAAGAATTAGGCACTTTGACTTGTACCAGGGTTTGGTGATGGAAGATGGAGATGATCAAGAAGAAGACCAGCAACACTGAAATTAGTGAATAAATGGAAGACTGTAAAGCATCAATCACATTGGTGAAAATTGCTTTGCAAGAAAAAGTGGCCAAGAAAGACTGGAATTTTGTTGGTTTTATTAAACTTGAGGGTGAACTGTAAAACATATACCCCCTTTAGGGCATTAATGTTTAGAATGACATGAAAGAGAAAACTTCAAATAAAACAATGTTTGCTCTTATCACTATCTGTAAAAAACATTGCATGATATAAACTGAATGTTATATTGTAAACTAGCTTTGTACAGTGTACAGTCAGAGATTGACTGCAGTATATGTTAAAATTACTTTTTCATAGTTATAACATATATAGACTTCACACTGTAAAAGATAAGGAAAGCTGGAGAAAAAACAAGTTTAAGTTAATGTAATGTAATCTTGGGCTGCTGGATGGGGTATACAAGTGTAACAATGTTATTATATTTAGAGTTAAGATAATTTCCCTTGTTTTACAAGGGTAAATGTCTGTATTAATATCCTAGACTTGAGCTGTGGGCATTTTTTTAACTAGCCTTGAAAAAATAAAATAAAATGATGAAATGCATAGAAAATGCCACATTTCTTGAACATGCAAAGTTATTAGCTTCTTTTTTTTTTCATTAGCAAATGGTCTCAGTAAGAGGCATAAAGCTAGTCATGTGATGCCTGCACATTGTGTTCTAAATGAAATGTACAAATATTACTGGAACGTTGTTAGCTTTTTTTATCATTGCTGACAAGCTGTCTGAGGTGTGCACAATCTTGTAGAGTAATCCTGCAATCTTGAGAGTTCTGAGCACTCTTTCCAGAGAGAAATGCAAGATTTAAAGGTACAGTGTCAAGCGTTTCAGTGAAAAATAAAGTCTGAAAATGGCAAAAGTGAATCAGAAATAATAGCCTCTCCAGCAGCCCTAATGCTTTAATGTATTTAAACAGAAAATTGCATAGTTCAGTAGCCATAGCACTTTTTCTTAGGGCTAAGAGTCAAAGTTATCTGAAAGCATGCAAGATATTGGCACATCTGGGAGGGGATAGACATAAGAAAAGTACTGAAGGCAATCATTGTAAGAGGGCATGTAGGCTGTAATATCGGCTTTAGCATGGGTAACCTTAATTTCAAAATTAGGTAATGCCTGTGGATGCAGCAGTCGATTTGGGGTAACTGCCACCATCAGAGGGTTAAACTTCATTTATTTAAAATGTATATAGTTTTGTGGGGATTGTTCTAAATTAATAAGAGATAGGGTGAAAATGTATTTAGTTTTTTGTTTGAAGGTGTTTATTAGATCAAAAGCTCTTGAAAACTGTGACATACGTTTAAATGGAGATGAGAAGAAACAAGAAGCAACTGTAAAAAAGATCAGCCTGCCAGACAGTATGTACATGTAAGACAACAAGTTTGAAATGCACATTAAAAAAAACAGTCTTGTATAATAGACGAGCAACAGCTTTTTATAATAATGGCTACCATGTCCATATTATCTTGGAATGTAAATGGTCTTACAGGTATAGGCAAAAAAGAAAGTGTACTAAATTATACTAAGAAATTTAGGGAGCAAATAGCAATGTTGGGAGAGACACATTTAGATAGAAATAAGCATGTGCATTTTACAAAGAAAGTATTCAGCAAAATATCAGGGACAAAGGAAAAAGGGAAGTAATAATACTAATTGCTAGGGAGGACCTGATAGTAATAGAAGATGGAACAAAAAAGACAACAGCAGTAAGTTTGTGGCTATTGGCAAGGGAGGGTTATGTTTATTTATTTATTATTTATTTGACATTTGTTTACTGGAAAGTCTGAGTGGACCAGAAAGTGCTCATTTTCAGCAGAGGCCTGGAAAGAAAAGCTCCACAATCTTCCAAAAAAGCATTTACCAATATTTTAAATCGCAAAGTATCATGTTGAACTACAAAACAGAGGAGTGAAAAAAATGGTGTAAATAGAAAAACTTAGAACATATGTTTCATAGAAGAGTGCGATGAAAAAGAATAACATGAGTTGGAGAAAATGTGTGCAGTAAAACTCATTAGTCATATTATTTGCTACATAGATTAGTGTGTGATAAATAAGATCTGAGACAATTCTAATAAGACATTTAAAATAGATATTAGAGATTATATGATTAGAGACAGTGAGGTGAAGTTGAGTGGTGTCTTGGTATGAAAGAGGGTGTTCATATTATGGTTATAGAAGGAAGAAGGATGGAGAGAAAATGAGATTATAAGAAGAGTGCAGGGTAGGGTGTCTTCAGGCGGGTTAGGTGAGTAGGGAGGAAAGAGAAAGATGAAAGGTCTACAGAGATGAAGTGGACATATTAAGGTAGTGGGAAAAACAAAAGAAAGGAGAGAAGTAGGAGGTTGGACAGGTGTGACTTGTGTTCAAAATGGTGAGTGAAGTATAAAGAGTACGTTTATCTAAGATTGACACAGGACCAGGTCCAAGATTTTGTAAAGTATTCCTTTTGAGGGCATTTAAGGATGGGTATATTAGAAATAGTTCTGGTGGTTAGACATACGGAGTTCATTTTTTTTTTTTTTTTTTGCTACTGAGTATGAGTATAGACTTTGCCCAGGAGGTTTATTTGATTTATTTATGGTGAGAAGTTGTTTGTCTTCTTTTCTGAGAGTTCTGTTAGGGAAATACATGTTAATTAAAGGGGTAATAGATGGGAAGACTAACTGTTTGTGTATGATTTTAATTACTGTTATAAGCTGAATGTAGGAGAGATGGAGGGGGGGTTCCAGGTAACTAAGGGTATGCAGAGCTTTACAGTGATGGGTAAAGGAGGATGAATTAGTAGCAAACATGGCAATTTTTTGTAGCAACTTTCAGTTTTCTTTTTTTCATGGATGATTGTAAATTGCTTCAAATTGTAGTTCCATAGAGTAGGGAGGGCAGAAAGTGGGTTTTGGTAGAGTAATTTTTGGGGATATGCTCAGAAAATGTTTGTTTCTGTATGGCATGTCTAGTTTTTGATTGGTTTTCTTCATATTGCTTTGGATATGGAGATCAAATTTAAGATTATCATCTATTATGACTCCTTATAGTTTAGTATGGTGAACTAATTCAATTTCAGTGCCATTTGCTAAAAAGATTTTGAAAGATGCTTTATTAGGGAGTGTGAGGTAGAGAGGAGGAGTCTGGTTTTTTAGGGTTGAGTAAGGCTTGTGCTCTTGTAAGTCAGGTTTCATTGGAGATGGCAGCTTATTGAGTGATTTATTGGAGATGAGTTAAGGTGTTTGAATGTGATTAGAGTAATCTGCATAATGAATCAAGGGGCTTTCACAAGAAGACAAATGTAGGTTATTGATAAAAATAGTGAATAGTACATGGCTAATGATTGATACTTGTGGGACTCCTGTGGAAGTGGGAAGGTATGGAGCAATGTATCCTTGCCATTTTACAGCTTGTTGCCCGTTTGTAAGGTAGCTAGAGAACCACTAAATAGAAGGAGGTAATAAATTGAGAAGTTTAGCATGAGAAATCATGTCAAAGGCTTTTGATAGATCCAGAGATACTGCAGATTCAAGTTTATTAGAGTTGCAAGCTTTTTTTTCCTGGAGGATCAAATATGTTTTTTGATGCAGAACAGGCCAAGGACAAAATAGAAAAATTTGTCCAGCAAAGAATGAACCAGGAAGCAAAAGGCGGCTGCACTTCTCAGTGTCTGTGAATGATAGTAATGCAGTAGAGGTCCTGTAGTCTGGCTGAAATCCATGTTCTATATTGGTGATTAGCTTATTTTGCAAGAGATAGTAGATACATTGTTAATATATACCTGTTTCAAGCATTTTAGAGAGGCAAGACAGGATGGCCATAGGACGAAAAATTGTAATACCAGTGAAATTACCTCCTTTATGTAAGGGGATAATATGTGCCATTTTCCATAAATTAGGGACATGGGATTTTGTAACTGATCTATTAATAAGAATGCTGGTTGAGTATACTATTGGTCTGTTGCTAGATTTAGGTATTCCAGGGGAAGGTTGTCAACTGAGGAGGAGCAAGGTAAGGTTTTAGTTTATATAAAGGCCCTTTTTTATAGAAGCTATAGAAACTAGTTGAAAGGTAAAGTGGATAGAGTTGTCTATGTGTGTATTGGAGAGGTTGCAGTTAGGTGAGTTTTGTGAAGAAGATGTGCTAGGGTCTAAGGTAGGGGAAGCTAGCTGCGTGGAAAGGGGAGTGTTCGGTGAGCTTGAGGTTAAGTTGACTTTGCATTCTATGAAGTATATATTGAAATAGGTAGTTGCTTGAAGAGGGGGGTGTCTGGGTACAGACTGGAATTCTTTTTTGTACCTAGATTGATGAGAGAGGATATGGAGGACCAGAATGTTTATGGTTGTTTTATGGATATCTTGTAGGTAAGTATAATAAGACTTTTTATCTCTATTAACTTGTTTCTTAACTTGGTTTCATGGCTGTCTGAATAGTTGTCAATTTTTGTCATTTTCATTCTTTTTCCAATGAATCCATGCTTTGAATCTGTTTCATAAGGCATTTGCATTGATTGGTGAGACATGGGTTTTTCTGTTTTTAATTCTTTTTTGTATACTGTGGGGCTAAGGTATTAAGAATATTTAGAAATGCTGCTGAAATATTTAACTGCATCATTTAAGGAGAGTGTTTTTAGGATGAACCAATTAACTGCTTTCAGAGCTTCAATGAAAGAATCTTTGGAGAAAATGGAGAGATTATGGGTAGTTTTGAGCCTATGTTCCTTTGTTAGTTGTCTACTTCTCCTGTAGGTATAAGCTGGCAGGTGGTGTTTTAATGCATCAGGGAGGGTACCTGAGGAGGTAAAATTAGATGGGCTGGTAACCAGAATCCAATCCAGGATAGATTGTTGGGAGTTATTTTTGCCTTATCTTGTTGATGTATTAATAAGTTGAGTGAATCCAAAGAGGTTCATGCTGTTGATTGTTGAATTTGCAAATAATGACTGCCAGCCAATGTTTACATCACCCAGGAGGATAACTGCATTTGTGACTGTATCTGCTATCCAGTTTAGTATGTGTTCAAGTATTAGAATGTTCTGTCATAGGGTATATATAGCACAGCAATGCATATGCTCTTGGATCTATTAAGTTTTAGGAATGAGATTAGGGTTTCTGCTTTTAAAAAAATGTGATTGTGCCTATATAGGTAGTTACTGTGAGCATATTTGGGAAGATTATAACTATTCCACCTGCTTTTTTATTTAAGATTATATCTATTCCACCTGATTTTGTATGTGTTCTATTGAGCCTAATGACATTATAACCAAGGGTAGTATTCAGCATCTTTTATTTCAGGTTTTAGTTTCGGTGTTCTGGCTATGATATCTGGGTTGTGTTGTGTCATCCAGGCATGAAAATCTTTGATTTTGTTGCATATGCCTCTAAGGTTTAGAGTGACTCATTTTAAACTTTTAAAGTGTATTCTTTGGTTTGGTTAGGTTTTGGTTGGGACTTCGTTTGGGGTGGATGTCACCACATTGATATATAGTGGAGAAAGATGGTTTGTTTATTATGGCATTTTTGGCAAAGATTGGTAGAAGTGTTACCTTGACATTGGGACTGACATTTTTTAGTATTTTTGGGTTACAACAGTGGAATGGAGTTATGGGAAATAAACTTAAAGAGATTTTTGAGTAACTAATTGGAAGATGGTTGATATGTGAGGATGAAGTAATGAGTGAGGTGGGCTTATTTATTATTATTACTGGTGGGGATGTTAGGAATGAGAAGAGGAGGAGGATGAATAAGGTGATATAGGAGGGAAGCAGAGTGGTTAGTGTTGTAAAAATCTTGTAGTATGGTGAGGTGAGTTAGTGAGCTGCAATAATAGTGTGGAGAACAGGGAGGTTTTGATGGGGAGGGAGCAGAATGAGATTTGAGAAAGAATTTAGAACAGAAGTAAGTGGGGATGGTATAATGAGAACGGTTTGTGACTGGATAGTGTGGTTAGGCACTGAATAGGAGGATGAGTATAGGAGGTGGAGTAAGAGAGGAATACAATTATATGCATTGGGGGTGGGTGGAAATTGGGGGTTAGAGGAGGGGAGTGGAGTGAAGGATGAATGGAGTTGGTTGGCCCACGATGGCATAAGTACCAGGAAAACAATCTGTAAAATTGCAATGAGACATGAGTTAAGACAAGCCATGATAAATTTTAAAGGCAGTAACACAAGCTGCTAGATTACTGTTAATATACACCTAAGTTAACCACATCAGCCAACACTACAGTGCATTTGACTTGAAATGAGGCTATAGTAACTGGAAAGCAACTGATATGAGGGGAGGACCAATTAGGTACTTCAGTGGAATGCAGTTACGCCCCCCCCCCAGGATGTTTTTCCACCAAAAACAATGAGGTAGAATGCTTATGGATACAAAGACAAAGTCTTTGAACTCTAACTACTTTATGTGAGTCACAGCATTTAATTTCATTGTTATGGGCTTTTATTGCTTTTCCATGGGAATTTTACACTACTAAAGGGTTAATTTGGCTTCATTGTCAACAGTATAAGGCATGTGGGTGTGGGAGGAAGGTGTCCTTCCAGCAGATTCAACACTACAGTACAGAACACACTGACGCAGAAATGAGGGAAAACAAAATATTTCTTTAAGTCTAATTTGATTATTGGAAACTGCCTTACACAGGTTTTAACTGAAGGGATTTCTCCTTTTGTACTTTTGCAACTGGAGTGAGAGTGTGCTAACTTTTGCAGCAGGAACTGTCACAAATTCTATGTGCTCAGTACATTAGAAGAGAGAGACAGAGAAAGGTTAAAATAATTAGGACTGTTTTGTGGTTGAACTGGGTAGATAAAGTGTTATTTGTCGATACTGCATTAAGTAGTTTTTGGCCAACAAAATTAGTGCACAGTTGTGCATTTCTGCTTTATAGCCTTTAAACTGGGAAATAAGACAGCATAAAGGAGATATGTTGGGTAATGCTACTCATTACTAGAAGTCTAAATCTCAAAATGCACTCACCTGAGGCACTCCTTAAAATGGAGAACATCGATATCTGTGCAGTGACTGAGACCTGGTTCAGGGCTCCAGAGAGCACCCCTGCACTACCAGGCTATAACTCATACCACACTTTTCAGCCATGTAACCTGGACCAGAATACCAAAGGCAGAGGTGTGTCCATATTCATTAAGGATATCCACACCTCCAGGCTAGTTGCTCAGCATAATGCATCCGAGGTTATCCAAGTGCAACTAAGTCTGGGCAAAACTGCAATCCAAATTGTAGCTTGCTACAGATCCCCCACCATGCCCCAGGATTCCCACTCCTCTTTTCTTGATGTACTGGAAAATATTAGAGTTCAAACACCCTAATAATGGGCAATTTCAACTACCCTACCATTAACTGGGAAAACTACTCATGTACCAACTCTTTCACACAAAGCTTTCTGGAATTCATAAACTCCAATGCCCTGGATCAACTTATCCACATCCCCACCAGTGGTAACAATATCCTAGACCTAGTCATTACCAACATGAGGGACCGGTGTTCCACACCTGAAGTCAACTCCTTGTTGGTCCGATCCGACCATAAGCTAATCACCCTTGATATTCACATCCCACCCCACCTCCCGTTAAGGAAACCACTGTAAAAAATTTCTCCAAAGCCAACTTCATGCTTCTTAAGACAGAAGTGGTGAACTTCATGACACCCATGCAGATGGACAATACAGTTACGACTGCTGAATCCTACACAAATGCACTCTATAAGCACGTACACGAGTGCATGGATTGTGCTATCCCAAACAGAACCAAGACACTATCCTCCAAAAAAGGAAGCCAATCTGGTGGGCCCCTGCCATAAACAAACTGTACAACAGAAGGAAGAAATTGTTGCAAAAGACAGTAAAATCCCATAAGTGGAGGAGCTCCCTGGTCAACCTCAGTAAGAAGCTAAGATCCCTTATAAGATCCTCCAAAGCTAGCTATGAAAATAAGATCGCCACTGATTATAAGGACAACCACAAAGCATTCTATAGTTATGTCAAGAATCTCAATGTCAACACCCAGGTCTGCTCGGAGTTACAGCACAATGGCACGAAAATTACAGAACCAACTGATATTGCCAACATCCTGGCAGATAGGTTCAGTACTGACTTTACTCCCCCCTCACCCCCTAAAGGGCCCATATCAATACAGGAAGAATGCAGAGTCCCTGTAATCACAACTATGCAGGTAAAAGCTGCACTCTCTAAAGCCAAAAACACAGCATCCATGGGACCGAACAACATCCCAGGCTGCATTTTACACGAACTTTGGAATGAACTGGCTCCCCACCTAAGCATCATGTTCAGTCATAGCCTCACATCAGGCTTTGTGCCCACTGAATGGTGTACAGCAACAGTTATCCCACTCCACAAAGGGGGAGCCACCACTGATCCCGGGAACTATCGCTCTATTAGCCTGATGAGCCTGGTCTGCAAGGCCATGGAACTTATCATGGAACTCATAAACAAAGACATTGGTAACCTCCAAACTCTGGATCCCACCCAGTTCGGGTTTGTGAAAGGCAGATCATACCTCCTGAACCTGATTGTCTTCTTTGAGGCAGTCACCAAAGACGTAGATGAGGGTAAGGTGGTTCACACAGTCTATCTTGATCTCGCCAAGGCTTTCGACATCATCCCCCATTCTGGAATTATAGCTAAACGCACTAAACCTAGGTATAAATCCCTAGGTCACAAGATGGGTTGCAAACTGCCTCACTGACAGAACCCACACTGTATAAGTTGCACACTCCAAATCTGACCTCAAATCAGTGACAAGTGGAGTACCACAGGGTTCAGTCCTGGGATCTCTCCTGTTTGGTATCTACTTTTCTGAAGTACAGGCTAACACATAAGGCCTCTAGCTAACGGAGTTTGCAGATGACTGCAAACTAGGAGCCATAGTCGAGTCCCCAAATGATGTGGAAATCCTACAGAAGGGCCTTGCTGAGACAGATGTCTGGTATCAGAGCCATGGCCTCAAGCTCAATGCCAAAAAGTGCATTGTCATCCCCTTTGGTAAAAACTTTATACCCATGAACTACTACATAGACAGCAGTCTACTTAACACCGAATGTGTGATAAGAGACCTTGAGACCCAGGTGGACAGTAGTCTGTTCTTTGATAGTCACATCACCACAGTAGTCAGGAAGTCCTTCTAAGTGACACACCTCATCATAAAAGGGTTCTTATCTAGGAAAAAAGAGGTCATTGTTCCCCTCTACTCAACACTCATTAGACCCATTATAGAGTATAATGCCCCTTTTGGAATGTACCTCACAAGACATCTGCAGCAGCTGGAAAGTCCACAGAAGTACCTCAGAAAGAGGATTACTGGCCTCAAACAGATGCCCTACACTGACCGTCTCAAAAAACTCCAGCTTTACTCCATAGCATATCACCTACTCCAAGGTGATCTCTATCTAACATATAAAGCTATGTCAAACCCAGAGCTGTTGGACATGCTACACCTAAAGAAATCCCAATCCCTCCGAGCTACATGCTCTAGGGACCTAAACCTTGTCACCACAATAAACAAGACATGCTGAAGGGATAGATTCCTGTCCCAGAGACTTTCCATACTCTGGAACAAGCTACCCATCTATGTCAAGCAAAGTTCATTAGCACTCTTAAAGAAAAATTTGATGAGTGGATGGGAAATAGGAAATACACCCCGAGGATCACTTCTGTGTCTCTGCTCGACAGTGGCAGAGGAAAATAACGTTCTTGGGTGGCGTAAGCCAGGGAACCTTGTTGGCTAGGCTTACGTAGGCCCTCGGGCCAATAGCCTAGTACCTAACTATGAACCTATGTCAAGTATACAAGTTTGGGATTACTAAAACGGAGGCTTCCACAGTTTAGAGCACAGAAGGAAAATAAAGTAGCTAACAAGAGATATGTGTTGGTATGCAAGTCTGGGATTACTGAGATGGAGGTTTACAGATTTTAGAAGCAGAGGTAGAATGCCTATTTCAGTTAGTTCCAACTATTTGCTACACAACATACAGTCAATAAATGTGGCATTTATGTACTTTAGAATAAGCAGCTTGAATTTTAACAGATATGAAAAAACTAGGCAATGATTTAACTCTTTTCACAAACAAAACTGTCTCATATTATTAACAATTGACTAGACTAGACAGTAACTGTGCTGTACATAAAACATGAAATCAGGTACTACAACTGAGCCCTTCAGCAGATGCCAGTAGAAAATTGTTGCTATATTTGCTAGGTATTGACAACAAAAAGACAGCAACACAGTATAAGCTTATTTGTAATTGTTTCTAGTACAAGGTTGAACTAGAATGAAATAATAGACCTGTTCAGTTAAGAAATTCAAAAAATGCAATGTACCTTACTGAAGAGTGAAGTAGCTAGGTCACAGGGTAGAAAGTGATTTTGAATTTGGAGCCAAAAAGGCAAAAGTAACTGGAGATGAGGGGAGGGCTATTCAGGTACATCAGCGGAACACAGTTACTCCACCACCTCTTACAGATGGTTTTCCACCAAAAACAATCAACGAGGTAGAATGTTTATGGATACAAAGACAAGGTCTTTCAACTCTAACTACTGGATGTGAGGCATAGCATTTAATTTTATTGCTTTGGGCTTTTATTGCTCTTCCAGGGAAATTATACACTGCTAGAGTAAAAAATGCTAAAATGTTAATTTAGCTTCACCTTCAGCACTATAAGGCCTCTGGGTGGAGGATGAAGGTGTCCCGCAAACAGATTTTACACCACAGTACAGAACACACTGATGCAGAAGTGAGGGAAAACAAAATATTTCTTTAAGTTTAATTTGATTCTTGGAAACTGCCTTACATAGATTTTAACTGAAGATATTTTTCCTTTTGTGCTTTTGCAACTGGAATGAAATTTAGATGTAAAAGTTCCCTTGATAGCGAGATTGTGTTAACCTTTGCACCAGGAATTGTCAGATATATTACGTGCTCAGTGCAACAGGTTTTAACTGAAGGTATTTCTCCTTTTGTACTTTTGCAACTGAAGTGAATTACAGCTTTAGAAGTTTCTTTGATAGTGAGATTGTGTTGATGTTTGCAGCAGAAATTGCCAGAGATGCTATATGCTCAGTATACTTACTGTAGAGTGAAGCAACTAGATGGAGTTGAGTTCACTTGGGTCATGGGGGAGGAAAAGTGATCCAGGTTGGCATGTATTTATATTCCACCAAAAACTGCCTTTAGGAAACTTAAGAAATTTTGTGGAGAAATAATCAGCTTTCAGTGGGGAATATTATTTACATGTAGGAATTAGAGCATGATTTGCAATGCTAAGGATGTATCAGGAGACCTAGAGATGAAATTATAACAGATGAGAGTACATTTCTGAAGAAAGTTACAAACATATTTGGTATGGAATACTTGAATTTAGTACTTGGAACACAAGACAGAATTTACACATTATTCTCCAAGATACAATAGCTGGACTAGACTGCTTAGATATTCCATTTTTCAGTAGCATATGCATTTAACTGAAAGCTTTGACACACATCCAGTAACTATTTCAGATCATTCACTGATAATAACTAAGATAAAAATACAGGGTACTGAAGTAAAAATGAGACTGGCATTTTCCAATGTACCTGTTAAAAAGAGGATGTCGCGGTGGTGGTGCTGCTGTAGCGTTGTCGCCTCACAGTAAGACACTGTCCGGTTCGATTCTCAGCTAGAGCATCTTCTGCATGGAGACATGCGTGAATGGGCGTACCTTCGTTGAAGGCTGTGCATCAGGGCTGGTAACTCAGCATGTAAAAATCAACTACCAATCATTAGCGGACCGGAGTTCCGCTGTGGCAACCCTTAACCGGGAAAAGCCGAAAGACACAAACAAACCTGTTAAAAACAGAGGAATTTAAAGAACGGGTAGTGGAAATTATTTAAGAGTTATTGGGGAAGACATACATTTTTTTATAAGCGATAGCCAATGAGTGGGATAAAATGAAAATGGAGTGTAAAAAAATCAGAGTTTTTGTTTCCTTTTCTGTTCTTCTTTATTCAAGTGTGTAACATTTAATAAGAACAACAGATAGACTATTCCAGCATATTCAAATCAGCATAATCAAAAAAATACACGTGAAACATAACTATCAACATGAATCAACTAAAGCAGTCTTGCATCAGACTAGACTGCCTGCTATCCTGAACTTCACATATTATATCTTTTTTTTTTCTAGAAATTTTCCTCAGTAGACTACATTCACGGCCCTAGCCTTGTTTTTTTTGCCTATATCTTGTTTTGTAGCTTCACAAATGCCTTATCTTCTGATTCTTCCCTTGAGAAAATAATAAAATAAGAACTGTCTACAATCTTCCCTTGAAAATGAATATAACAAGAACTATCTGCAATCTTCGCTTAGCCAGCAAGGCCAATATTCAGTGGAAGATTCTTTGTTTTGCTTTTCTAAGATGTATGTATAAATGAAACATAATTTCTAGGCCTGTTTTATTCTTTATGCCTGTCTAATGCCTAAGAAAAACCCTTATCTAACATGGAATTTAAAAATAGGGTGCACATAAAAGAGAAAGGGAAAGACATATGGTTATATTGGTTAAGAAGTAATAGAAACTATTTAGAAGGGCTAACAAGTATTGCAGAATAATGGGAATCTTACATAACAAGAGGAAGAACAACTACAGAGTGCTAAACAGAAAACAAGGGAGGATAATATGCATGCGTTTAGAAAGATTGCTGTTAAGCAACTATTTTGATAGCAATTCCGGAGCACAGGAACTTTTAGCACAATGACTTAGGCAACAAGTAGAAATGGTTGTCATCAAAGTTAGGGAGCCTATAACAAGAAAAATAACCAGAGATCTCATAGCGGTATTATGGATATTTAAAGAAATATAAAAAAACTGTATAAAGCAGAGGGATGTGGAAACCAAGAAAAAGCAAACATGGAAATACTTATGTAAGACTTAATTATGCTACTGTTAGAAGATGATGCAGTGGCAGATCCAGGACATTGTAGAAGTGAGAGGGGTGCAGTATGGAAAGTATATCAGTAGGGGGGCTAAGTACAATTACAAATCTTTCTTTAGTTATGTTAAGAAACTAGGGAATAGCACCCCACATTGCTCAGAAATTATCCAATATTCCACTACATACTCAGATACAGCAGAGATAGCCAGCATGCTAGCAAACAAATGCAGTGCAAATTTCACCCTCAAAACAAGTATACAAACCCCACATATCCCATAGTATCTCAACCCCCATCATAAGGAAAGAACACTTGGTAAAGATACTCTTTCAAATAAAAAATACAGCATCCATGGGCCTTTATAATATACCTGGTTGCCTGATAAATAGTAACAAATATGCCATAGCTGAACCACTCCTAAATATATTCAACCTGTGCTTAGCCACTCATTTTGTCCCTGAAGTTGGATCCACCACTGACACCATAAACTTTAGACCTAGTAGCCTGACTAGTCTTATCTACAAAGCAATGGGACATATTATAACTGAACTAATTAACTATGATATTAAAAATTTTATAAGGCTTGACCCCCAGCAGTGTGGCTTTGTTAAGGGTAGATCTTGTCTAATTAATATGGGTCAACTTCTTTGAGAGAGTAACACAAGCTGTGGACATTGGTCATGCTGTCCATATAAAATGCATCAGCTGGACTAAGACTTTTAACATCATAACTCATGGTAACATAATAAAAAAGTTGAATGAAGTCCAAATTGACACTTATGTAGTTAGGCTGAGGGGTAGAAACCTCATAGTGAGGGTGACAAGTAAGTCCTCAGTAAGCATGAAGGTATCCAGTGGTATTCCTCAAGACTCCCTGCTGGGACGTCTACTATTCAGCATCTACTTCATAGACCTTCAAATTACAAATGGGGATCTCTGACATAGCTCTCAACTGTACAGATTTTCGCAAAATGTCCAGATTTTTGCCTCATATTTTTGGTCTGTTTTTCATAAAATTGTGGTTTTCTGGAAAATTAGTGGTAAATTACTAAAGACTGAAGTTAGAAAATAATGACAGACATTTGAGTTTCAGACTTCATACCCGTCAGAAAATTCATGCTAATGCAAAACCTGTTATCAAATTTCTAAGTTTGTAAGAGTAATATTTAAAAACTGTCCCTATTTTTGGGCCTTTGTCCCACTTTTATTTATGGCTTTGTCCAGATTTCTTGCTCTTAAGAGGTTGAGAGATATGAATTCTCTGCTAACCAAGTTTGAAGTTTGCAAAAGGCTGCAAAATTCATTTCATCCTCAAGTACCTCTCTGATATGTAGAAGCTCCAACTTTGTCACACGTCAACAACTGGTGCTCAAAAATAAGGTAGAACTAAATGTTCAAATGTGCAACATCCTTGCATTTGATAAATAATCCCTTCATCCATTTTATAGTACAGACAATACTCTGTTTCAAAATGAAAGTTGATGAGAGACCTTGGAACATGAGTCCATTGCCTTTTACCAACATGTTGCAGATTTGGTTAAGAAATATTTTACATGTCTAAGTATGAGTTGTGGGTTTCTTGGGTCATAGAGGGTGACCTACAACTTGCAAGAATATGATATAGGACTTTACCTGTGAAAATCTGAACATGAAAAAGCTTAAGCACACTATCCTGACTGATTAGTCTTGAGGTGAGTTTATTGTTATAGACTGAAGCACCTCCACCATTGGTCCCTGCCTGAGCAGTAGCTGGCCTAAATGTTCACATTCTCCAGAGTAAGGAGAACTTGGAGGGAGTGCAATTTCTTGTTTAGGCTACTAGTATTGAGCAGTAACAGCTTTAGATTCCTTTGGGTTAGTTTTGCTATGTGGAGCAGAAGACATTTCCAAAGAATAGATATTCTCTGTGATATAAACATATCCCTCCAACATGTTCTATTTATTTTGTAATAGAGACTGAGATCCCTTGAGCAGGTGTTTATGATAATATTGGAGATGAGAATGTGTAACAGGTCTGACAGCATACGGTCTGTTAATGCTCTATAAGCAAGGCTGAGGTTACCTGTCAGTAGCCTCTATGTTAATGAGAAGAGAGACATGATTTTGGGATGGTCTGTGTAGAGTTTACAATTATGGCCATTGATTTTTAGTGAGACTAAGCATTATGGTTGTCCTATTTGTGACAAGAGTTTGGACAGGTACATACTGAAAGGGGCATCATACCCAATGATCAGCCTAATGAGCACTAAGTACAGTGCAACAATTAAATCCCTGGATCTGTGATACCTTTAGACATAAGCTGTACAAAGAAAATTAACTTCCTTACAACAGTGGATGTATGATGATCAAAGGACACTGCATTGTTGACACAGGTTCCTAGATTCCTAACTATGGATCAATTTTCAGGGTTGTGTTGTCATCAATATGATAGTTACAAGAGGAGTCATGCTTGCCAAAGGGTATGGTTATATACCTCATGGAATTTAGTTTTAGCCCTAAGTTTGCACACCAGCTGTTTAATTGGAGCAGTCCTTCTTGAAGGACCTTGGTGTCCTCTGGAGAGTTTATTATGGCACCAGGTTTGCAGTCATCTGCAAACTTGGTCATCCACAAATCCTTAACATTAGCTTTCCTAAAGAGGAGTGGTCCAAGGAATGAACCCTGAGGTATGCCACTAGTGACAGATCATTTGATATAGCTACCAACCCTAACTTCTTGGGTTCTATTTGTGAGTTGGTTTGCTATTCGATGAGTTACACAGAGATTGACATTTAGCTGGGACAGTTTATGTATGATACCTGAGTGCAGGATGGTGGCAAACTTCTTTGCAAGGTCTCGATATGCTGTATGCATTTTTGTCATCTTCTATTGCTTCAGAAACTTTTTTGAAGAAGTCAACCAGGTTAAGTAGGCAGGACTTGCCCATGAGAAATCTAAACTAGGTTTGGTCAAGAGTATGTAGACAAATGGTGTAGTCCTGGATCCTCTCCTGTTTGGTATCTACTTCTCTAAAGTCCAGGCCAACATGATGGGACTCTGGCTGACAAAGTCTGCAAACAATTGCAAGTTGGGAGCTATTATTAACTTCACTGAAGTACGAAACCACCACTGGTCACAGAAGCTGAATTCAAACTTTTATTGATGCCACAAGTTAAGCACTTTCATCCAACTTCTGTTGGACTTCTTCAGAACAACTAACAATGCAAACTCAACCTTTTTATACAACTTAGTAAATAGATAATTAGACAATTGAAAAAATGAATAAGTATATAATAAAAAACAACTAATAAATAAATAAATCCATAAACATGCCCTATTCTTAAAATACCAAATAGTAAATAGTACATAATAAAATCTTTACAGTTAAACACAAACCCGTGTGAATTAGCATGTAGAAAATGTTAAAATATTTTTTATCCTAAAGTGTGCTTTGATTTCAATATAGCTGTTATACTGACATTATCATTAATGCCCAGAAAATTGGTGGCATCCAACCTCAGTTGCCACCTCAGTTCGCAAATATCTAAATCTAGGTCCAGAACTCTATCCTGTCTATCCTTCATCAATTGCTGTAAGGCAAAATATTGGAATCTATGACCTGGATTTTTTATCATGTGCCTCACCAGACCATTAGTGGTCCTCACATTCTTTATGTCAAGATATGCTCCCTAATTCTATCTTTAAAATGCCTGCTAGTCTTGCCAACATAGAAGGCTAAGCAATGTTCATATTTGGCCACGTATATTAAATTTGTACTGTTACAGTTAAAGTGTCCGTGAAAATAGAGATTTGTCCCATTGATACATATTTTTTCACCAGTCTCAAGAATGTGTGTGCATACACTGAACATACCACACTTAAAGTTACCAAGTACTCTACTACACTGGTTAGAATAGATGTGACTACCCAATTCTAAAATCTCCTTGAAAGATCTGTCTCTTCTAAAAACAAACCCCCCCCCCCAACTTGTCCATAAGGGAACTATCAACCTGTAGCAGTCTCCAGTTCTTTTGGATGATATGTGTGACCCATTCAGTATCCTGGTTGAATGTGGTAATGAACTGTAACCCACCTCCTATCTTTCTTGAGTCTAAATTACAATTCCTTGACATGTTGGGACCATCTACCATATTGGAATCCAGAATTCCTCTGAGTACAGACCTGTACACGCCCCCCCACTCTTTTTGTTCTAACTTCCTTTGCCATAATCCTGCAAAGGGCGTCAGGATAACCTCTTTTAATAAATAACTCCATCATAAACTCAAGCTCTGATACAAAATCTTGGTCACCTGTAACCATTCTGGCAGCCCTTACAAATTGTCCCTTTACAATGGACTTTTTCTGGTGGTAAGGGTGCCAACTGTGAAAATCCAGGTAGGAGTTAGAAAATGTGGGTTTTCTGTAAATGTTAGATCTCAGGGTGCTACTCCTGCTGTCAATAGTTAAACTGACATCCAGGTATGGCAACCCTTCCTTACTATACTCATAGGTAAACTTAATGAATTCTACTGTTTGACTTGATATATTGGAGAAAATTCTTCAACATTTCTTCTTGTCCATCCCATACTACAAAAATGTCATCCAAAAATCTGGTATAGTTTTTCATACAGGCCCAAAAGAAAAACGAATTCCTGCTCCCAGTGAGACATGACAAAATTGGCATATATAGGGGCACAAGCCTCCCCCATAGCCATACCGGTCACCTGATTGTAAACAGAAAACAACCCTATAGTTTCCATGACAATTTGTCTCCTAGTGAGAAAACCTTATTAATGGAAATGGGTATGGACACCAACATCCGGATAATGAAGTTGGATAAAGATAGCGGGGCTGTAATCCTTGATAGGAGTGATTATTCTGATAAGACAACAGCCTTATTGACTGACAACACTTACTGTGAGAGTAATCTCAATGAAATCCACATAGCCTACAAGAGGCTGGATCTTTTAATAGAGGATATGTTATGCCAGGGGCAAATCAATGAAAAGGAATACCAATTTTTAAGGAACAATCACCCCGTAATACCAAATATTTTTGGTATTCCCAAAATTCACAAAGGCCTAGACCAATTGCAGTTTAGGCCTATTGTGGGTGGCAAAAGGGGAAAAAACATGCTTTTTAAGCAGTTATTTGGATCATCATTTGAAAAAGGGGTTGGGAGTATTTTCCTACATTACTAAGGATTCGTGGCAATTTTTGGATCAACTAAACAGGGTTACCATCACAAAACACCTTTCTAGTCACCATAGATGTATGTAACCTGTTCTCAGTGATACCCCATGGTATTGGGCTAGAATGGCTGGGAATACAACTTAATTAGACTTACCTTTTCAATCAAGATCAAATTAATGTAATTACTACTTTAATGGAGGCAGTCTTAGCTAACAATTTCTTACATTTTGAAGGATAATACTACAAGCATGTGACCGGTGTGGCTATGGGGGTGGCTTGTGCCCCTATATATGTCAGTTTTGTCATGTCTCACTGGGAGCAGGAATTCATTTTTCCCAGTGAATTTTGGGCCTGTATAAAACACTATACCAGATTTTTGGATGACATTTTTGTAGTATGGGATGGACAAGAAGAAATGTTAAACAATTTTCTCCAATATATCAGTCAAACAGTAGAATTCATTAAGTTTAGAAGGGTTGCCATACCTGGATGTCAGTTTAACTATAGACAGCAGGAGTAACACCCTGAGATCTAACATTTACAGAAAACCCACATTTTCTAACTCCTACCTGGATTTTCACAGTTGGCACCCTTACCACCAGAAAAAGTCCATTGTAAAGGGACAATTTGTAAGGGCTGCCAGAATGGTTATGGGTGACCAAGATTTTGTATCAGAGCTTGAGTTTATGATGGAGTTATTTATTAAAGGGGGTTATCCTGAAGCCCTTTGCAGGATTTTGGCAAAGGAAGTTAAAACAAAAAAGAGTGGGTGGTGTAAAGGCCTGTACTTAGAGGGAGCATATCTTGGACATAAAGAATGTGAGGACCACTAATGGTCTGCCAAGGCACACAGATTTTCTATTTCCCATCCACTCATCAAGATTTCTCTTGAAAAGGGACAGTGAGGTCCTCTGTTTGACATGTATGGGAAGTCTATTCCATATCATAGGCAGTGTCTGGGTTATGAGCCTGTCCCAATATGTTAGATGGTCCCAACATGCCTAATTCTATCTTTAAAATGCCTGCTAGTCTTGCCGACATAGAAGGCTAAGCAATGTTCACATTTGGCCATGTATACTAAATTTTTACTGTTACAGTTAAAGTGCCCGTGAAAATGGAGATTTGTCCCATTGATACATATTTTTTCGCCAGTCTCAAGAATGCATGTGCATACTGTTAGGCTAATGGCCCTGGAGCCTTTACAAGCCTAGCCTTTAGGATCACCCTGGCATTGTGCCACCTGACCTACAGTGGCTCTACTTGACAGAGGTACTGGGAACTAAGGTCAGGTGGCACAATGCCAGGGTGAT
The DNA here is from genome assembly GCF_019279795.1 of Protopterus annectens. Lineage (NCBI taxonomy): Eukaryota > Metazoa > Chordata > Ceratodontiformes > Protopteridae > Protopterus > Protopterus annectens. Next base: position 505,827,485 of record NC_056751.1, on the reverse strand, counting down.
CCTAAGGGCTAGGCTTGTAAAGGCTCCAGGGCCATTAGCCTAGTACACACCTATAAACCTATGAACCTATTACCTACATCTTTATATATTCATTCCATAATGGTCTTTTCCAAAGCCTTACATATAAGACTGACCAGGCTTATGGGTCTATAATTACCTCAGTCTTTTAAAGCCCCATTTTGTGCAGTGGAATTACTATTGGTGTCCTACATTCATCTGGCACTGAACAGTTTCTGTAGGGGATCTGACATGTCATATTTCAGGCTGACCAGTAGGCAGCCTGGTATGTTATCTAGCTCAGTAGATTTTGTGTTTTTAGCCTTAGTACCTTGTGAACTTGTTCTTGTGATATTCAAGTGTGTGTGTGTGTGAGTGTGTGTACGTGTGTGTGTGTGTGTGTGTGTGTGTGTGTGTGTGTGTGTGTGTGTGTGTGTGTAGGGTTATGTGTGGGTATGTGATCTGAGAATAATGGAGGGGAGAGGGGGTGAAGTTTGAGCTAAATTTGTCTTATAGTTCATTGGCTGTACCCTCTGTATCTGAGCATGTGATACCATTTACTGTTTGCTCTGTACAGTGTTGGGAATTGTTTCTGAGATTTTTAACATAATTAAAGAAGACTTTGTGGCTATCCTTCATCTGGGTGGCTATTTTATCTCATGTCTGGCTTTGATTGATTTGAATAGGGTCTAGTGTTCCTCGTTTAGTTTAACAATAGCTTTTTTGTTACCCTCAGAGCAAGATTTACTTTTGTGTGCAATAAGCTTTTTTTCTTTTATTATAGAGTCAGTTTATATATGGGTTCCACCACAGGGGTTTACCTTTGAATTTGGTGTTGTACTTTATTTGTGAGGGGATAGATGCATCAAAGCATACAAACATAAAGAAATATTTAATTTAGCAGTGAAGGATTCCACATAGGCAGTGATGTCTTTAAAATGTAAGGGGCATCTGAATACAGTCTGGTCATTACTAATAGTAGATTAACCTTTACATAACCTCTGGATATCAAGGTATTAGAAGATCCTACAGATTTCACTTTTATGGTGAATGTAATTGACTTGTGGTTTGATTTGACAAGGGAGGAAGATAAAACTGGTGGGGAGTAAAGTTGCCACATATTGATTAGGACCAAATCCAGGATTGTTTTTGTCCAGTACACCCAATCATCATGTATTCCTCCCTACCCAATAAGTCCATCCATCCTTCTGCCCAAGAGCTCAACTTCAGCATTTTTTCTTCTCTTAGTAAAGGAGTGGCCAAGAATCAGGACTGCTGCTGCTGTCATCCGCATGAGCTGGGATTTCTCCTGGCCCAATAATCCATCACTAAATGCCTCAGTATGATGCCACTGGGCATGAAGAAACTATGAAATGCCACTACTACTGGCACTTAGGGGAGTGTACTATGCCATCTATCCTAACCCTCCAGCCTTACTTCTGTTACTGTCTAAGCTCAAGCCTCAAACCTCTGCCAGGGCTCCACTAGAGAGGCATCAGCATGTACCCTTCCTCCCAGGATAGGTGTTTGTCCAGGGAGACCAGTGCACCACCTTCTACGTCAGTGATCTGGCCCATCATTGCAGATAGATTTCCATTTTGTAACCATGAACAAGCCACCTGAAAGAAAATTAAGTGCTAGAATGATTCCGTACTAAAACCACAGGTTTGGAAAACCTGAACTAATAAACTAATATGAAAGGCTTCGGGAACTGTCATTATATTAATCTTCTTATATACTTATAAGAAATTATCTCTGCCTATTCTACAAGGCAATATTTGATCTATGAAGGTCAGTACCTAGAATGCATTGCTGTGGGTGGGTAACACCAAACGAGGGAGCCTGATACTAAATATAAATATTAATAATAGAGAAAAGTGGCAGTTACATTACAAAGTACTTTTTGAGGATGGAAACAGCACCAGAGACTCTACTGGTAAAAAGAAACCAACGAAACACAAACCAGATGGCAGGAGGACCGCAACCACAAAAAGATTTATTAAATTAACGTCAAAAATATATCACAACGTTTTCGTCAGTTAAGATATCTGACTTCTTCTGATAAAAAATCTTTTTGCACCAACAATCAATTTAAACTTTACTTATCCAATCATATACCATCAATTAGTTTAATTTAATTAACTCTTAAAGACAAACCCTAGTAGTACACCATAAATTCTTACTAAACTAGGTAAAATCAATGTATTGCATAAAAACACCAGTCAATGCATGTCAAAAAATATCCATCCATAAAAAACGTAATATAAAATTAGAAAATATTTAAAAATATAATTATAAAAATGTTTGTTCTATAATTTAGCAGCTTTTAATTTCAATAAAGGTAAAATAGATATATATTCATTCATACCGGGCTGTCTGTTGGCTTCCAGCAACACCTGCTAATAAGTTTCCCGATATTCTAACCGGGTCTCCCATGGACCCCCTCTATGGTCTCTCCTTTGTGTCTCAAGTACGAAAAAGATAAATGTAGCTTGTGGGCATGTCAAAGTATGATGGAATAAGGCATTACTATTATTCTGCTTTTGTATTTCATACATATGTTCATAAATCCTCCTTTTTAAATGCCTTTCCGTCTTTCCCACATAAAAACCATGACAAATCTGGCACATACTTAAATAGATTAGTCTTTGACTATTACAGTTGGAATAATTAGATGCATTAATCCATCTGTTTCTCGCTGGAATATGTATTTTATCAGTATGTGCTATAAACTTACATTGCCCACAAGCTCCACATTTATATGTGCCCTTCCGTTGATTAAAGGAGGCTTGGGTCACCAACTCATGTTCTAAAATATTTTTAATGTTTCTCCCTTTACGGAAAACAGTTTTCATATTTTTCCCTTTCAAGTTTGTAAGATCAGTAATATCGCTGAAATAAGCCCATTCTTCTTCCAAAATTTTTCTAATAGTGCCTGAATTGGCACTATAATCCATAACAAATACCGTATTATAACCCCCATTTAATTCCTGGACATTACTAAGGGAGATAGCAGTAGAAGACAGGCTGCCTGTCCCTAATACAGGCCGATATTTGGTAGCCCTCCCTGCTTTCACTTCATCACATACTTTGTCAATAAGTTCTAAAGGATAGTCTCTCTCCTGAAATAACTTAGTAAGCACCAAACATTCATGTACAAAATCAGAGTCATCGGACGTCATCCTTGAAGCTCGGACAAATTGTCCCTTGACAATCCCCCTCTTTTGAAAGTTAGGATGTGAGCTTGTGTATCTAAGGTAACTGTTAGAAAAAGTAGGTTTTCTAAAGATGGTTGATTGAAAGCCCCCCCCCATGGACTTTCAAAGTGACATCCAAGTAGTTCACCTGGTTCTTGGAAATTTGATGTGTAAATTTCAAAAATGCCGTACTAGAACTTATATAACTAATAAATTCTTCAAGAACGTTCATTGGCCCTATCCAAAAAATACAAATATCATCCAAGAATCTAGAATAGAAAGTCCAATGCTGGCTGTATACACTATTGAGAACGTGTAAATTTTCCCAAACTGATAACACCATGTCAGCATAAGTGGGGCACAATTGGCACCCATAGCCACCCCAGAAATCTGTTGAAAATATTCACCTGAGAAAAACAAAAAGTTGTTCTTAAGAACTATTTCCATTAATTCCATGATCAAAAAAATCTCATTCTCAGAAGCCCCTGTATTTTTCCTAAGGGCTATCTCTAACCAGGATAAACCTTGGTCGTGTGGAATCACGGAAAAAAGATCTACAATGTCAATGGTAAGAAAAACCAAATCCGGGGAATGTAAATCTGATGTAATCTTACCCAGAAATTCCCAAGAGTCTTTTAATAAGTGGTTTTCCTTGCCCCAAAGGTTTTTTAGTTTCATGTCTACAAATTTAGATAAAGGGGATATTTTAGAACCCTGTGCAGCAACTATAGGTCTAAGGGGAGGATTTTGAGTATCTTTGTGCACCTTAGGTATCCCAAATATAGAGGGAACCCTAGGGGTTGTATTCTCAAGATAAGAATACATCCCAAAATCAATGATACCCTGATCAAACAAATCCTTAAGTGCCAAATCTATCTTTTTGTAAGAGACATGAATCTCATTCATAGAAACTGGCCTATATCTAAGTCTGTTGTATAAGATATCATTAATTTTCCCCTCATACACTATTTTGTCCATGAGTACTATCCCCCCACCTTTATCGGGTTCCATGACCCTGATGTTCGGATTGTGACTGAGTTGACTAAGTAGTTCAATTTCAGGCGTTTGTAAATTGGGACTGTATGCATAAAATTTATGAACCTGTCTAATTTTCCTTTCCATCCTTGTTTCCAAGTTTTTTAACTGGGGGTGTATGGGGGGTTATATACACTAGGCCTGTGTAAAACAGTGTGATTAGGTTCAAAATCCTGGTTTCCCAACAAGTTTTCTAAATTTAATTTTCGAATAAAAACTTTTAAATCTAAAATAGTTTTAGTAATATCACAGCTTTTTTGAGGAATAAATTTGAAACCTTTGGTAAATAAATCAAAGAAGGTATCCGTAACCTGTAAATCACTATAATTGTAAATACAGAAACCATCTGAATTAGAAAACACATGTTGATTCCTGAAAGTTTCAGAAATATAAGGGATCTCACAGGTTACCATCTCTTGTTCTTGTTCCTGTTGTACCCCCCCCCCCGGTATGGATAAGGACCCTGTAAAAAAGAATTGGGGCCTGGGTTGTTCCGTTGATTTCATATTCTCTCTGAACGCCTAGGTAAATTTTCATTGTCTACAAAATGTTCAGTGCTTGTTTCAGCTCCTGTTTCATCATAATTCCTAACCTCAGAGGGAATTTCCTGATAAAATATTGATTTACCCCCCCCCCCGATTGTATTTAACCCGTATGGCAGGTGGTGCTGGATACTGTTGCCCTTTCTCATATTCTTGGATATCACACTGTAATTTCTTGTGTTTTCTACAAGAAATTTCCTCACATTTTTTGTCAATGTATAATTTTTATATTATATTATATAATAATAACTATTCGAGGATGTAAACTAAAGCTTGCCTTACAAAAGTCACTCATTAACTGACGTGTGTGTGTGTGTGTGTGTGTGTGTGTGTGTGTGTGTGTGTGTGTGTGTGTGTGTGTGTGTGTATGTGTATATCTAATATATATCTAATATATATATATATATGTATATATATATATATATATATATATATATATATATATATAGGGTTCCTATCAGCAGACTGAAGACGCATGTTTTCAAATGCGTCCTGGTCGAACTGACAAAACCGAAACTGTAAAATATCAAAGCGGCATGTAAGCGAATTCTTTACCTGGGAAAGAATTTGCTTGGCCGCTTCAGAACTTTGCCATTTTCGGCACTGTAGTGCAGTCTTGGAGTTGGTATATTTAAATAGGGGGAGGTGTGGGGGTCGAAGCCCCCCACTTAATCTCATGTTTTAATGTGCTTACTTTTTTTTTTTTTTTTTTTTTGGAACAGCGATTTCTTTCCCTTGGAAAAAAAATCACTGTTCTGACAGTTCGGTTTTGTAAGCTTTCACTTACATGGGGTTGATTAATCACCGTTCACTTACCTAAGCATTCAGTGATCTATATATATATAGATATATATACACAAAGACATACACACACACACACACACACACACACACACACACACACACACACACACACACACACACACACACAAACACACACACACACAGTGGAGTGTGGATTTGTGTGTGTACTTTATGCATACCAGACCAGACAGGTAGGCAGACTCTTGCTGAGTGGATTGTATTTGAAGTAAGGTGATCAAATAACATGCATTTCAAACAGGGTGAATGGGACAGCAGTTTCTGTTCTGTGCAAGTTTGCAGAAGATGGAGTGAAGAGACTTTCCACTTTTCCCTGGCATTGTGTATCTCAGAGTTAGTATATTTAAGTTAGTGGAGGATGACGGCCCCTGCATGTGGGGTGCAAGGCAGCTTTTCCCCTGTAGAAACACTTATCTGTGTACTGCCTTAGTTCGCCGTTAATTTGATATGGAATAAACAAAAAGAGTCTGAACTAAGCACTGCTCTGTTATTTGCCATAAACGTGTGCATTTGATAGTGTAGAACGCCCACCACCCCAGTTGAGCAATAGCAAGCAGCACATAAGTATCAAGGAAAGTGTACTAAATGCTCATCCATATTACTCTGTCATGCTTAATAATTATTCATTACCTATGTAATCACGACACAGAAGGAAGACAGTGAATATTCATACAACAAGCCATTTCTGACACCATAGAGATTACTTTAATTCACCAAAAAGAAGTAGACTGGAAGCGAGCGGAAGGATCCAGTATATTAAAACTTTATTGCCAGATAAAACCATGTGCACTTTTGCAGTACAACTGCTTCATCACATGTAATGAAATATACAAATTAATAGTCTGTATATACCCCAATCAATTTAAAAAACACCAGTCAAAACATCTGAGCAATTAAATAGACAAAATATAGTACTTTGGTTAAAAAACATATAAAACATATAATGCTTTCCAGTCTACTTATGTTTTGGTGACTTTATTTTTCTGTACTTTGTGGACTGGAAATTTGGTGGCTTTCATTTTTATAATTACTTTAATCCACTTAAAAAATATAACTATAGCAGTATGGTTTGCATCAACATGCATTTTCTGTACAATGAGAAGTATGAAACCCTCAATGTTACTGTGATCTTCAGCAATTTACCAGAAAAAAATACATATTCTAGGAATGACAAAAAAAAGACAACATCTAGAATTTTCTGCCAAGAAAAAAAAAACACACAGGAGTAGCAGGTGAGAGGTATGTTCTGAAGTCTTCTGTTTGTGCTCCACCATAGCACTTCTGCAGACAACCTGTGTGCGACATGGCAGAAGGATTACCAGAATACAGTAAGCATTTCAATTCTTTTGTTCAAAAATCAGGGAGAGATTTAAAAAAACATCAGAGACAAAACCCAAAATGAAGGGACAATTCTTAAATAGTACTCTAAAAGAGCACAAAATCAAATATGTTATGAGGGATGTGGCAAAAATATATGTGACAAAATAACGGACATTCACTGGGAGTCTTAGTTTTAAGAATATTCCTTAGTTAATGAAGTTAGTGAGGATTCATAAGCAACTACTTCATTCCTCAATCAATGGATTTGCAGAAGTCAGTCATGTTAGGAACACCCAAGCCTGCACAAACTGAAAGGAGAGGAGCCGTGTTTGCTGGGTTTAGTCATAAACCTCTTTTTCAGCAAAAGCCAGGAAGAAGTGCTTCAACATATTACAAACATTTGCAGAGAGACATTCAGTAATATATATATTATCGCAAACATTAACTAATGTGCATTAACAAGCACCCATATATTTGCTAATTAGATTACATTAATATGAAATAAAGGAAACTATTACAGTATAAAATATACTTGTGCATTTTGCAGATGTTGCACAAAAAGCAATTGAAGAGGTGTATCAGTGGGTCTGTCAAACACATAGTAGATGTTACGATTAGTAATTAGAAATTCAAAGAAATGGTTGTGAGGGAAGGAACTCGGTAGGGCCGAAAATGTTAACATTGCATTTAAGAGGTGTCATAAGTTGGTTTTATACACATGCTTTCCAGAACACCAAAATAGTCCCCAGACACTTATGTATAACACTGATGTCTGACTGTAACAGAAAATGAAAGAACTTACTGACAGCTTGATACTCTGAAATACATTGCAACACCCCTCCCCCCATATACACACCCATGTTAGTATAAGCCATAGCAATGAATGTTTTACACTGGGTTTCAGCAAATGCAACACATTGTCTGACACAGCTCCTTCCACGATAAATCAGTGTTTAACAGTGCTCAAACTTGATTATGAGAACAGGGTTAGCCATTTTCATCCACAGACAGCCCCATACACATCAATTGTAGCCAGTTTGCTAACTGTGTATATCTTAAATGCCAGAGTGTGGTAAAAAATAAAATAGTAATGGTCCTAGTACCATATTTCAGGTTTGTGTCATTAGATATACAGTAACTAAAGTAAAGTGCCTGGCTTACTTTACACAAAAGCACACTAGTCCTACAAATCCATGCTAACTGTTTAAACTGAGCAAATGACAAAGTGGTCAGTCATTTTCTGATGTTTCTATTTATGCAGCTCTTCTGAAAATTGATCATCCCTGCAGCAAAGGTTAGCAACAGTCCCAATGGCTACCTTTTGCATTCAGTAGTGACAGTAGGTGAGTAATGCCACTACTGCTGCAATACCGAGAAACAAGGACACACTGACCCTACTAGTGAATTCTGCCCATTCATTTTGTTTGTCAGCTTGCTGTCACCCTACCCTTTGAACACAGTCATTAACCATAGTCTACAATCAAAATATAGAACACTGTCTCTTATAATGTTGAACAAATGGAGAAATTGTAAATCACAACTTCAAGCAGGAAACCCACAGCAAAACTGTTACTTACATACAAAAGGCTATGTTTATAACTTAATATGATTCTTAATAATTTACCTTTAATACTTGTTAAAAACTTAGGGTTTATCACACACCTCTTTTCAGCATAGAAGAGTATGAAATACGGCATTTGTAAGACTCACAATGAGGAACACTCCCCATAACCAGGTGCATTTGAGAACTATGCCACAGAACATTTATCATCTGCTTACCTCAGTCCTCCTCACATTCTGCAATCTTCTTTACCTTCAGTGACAGACACTAACAATAGATGGTGATAGGACAGGCAGCAACAGCCATCAGTAAGGTGCTAATATAAAATATTCTATCTACCAGATGATCTTAGTATTACCGTTCTACGTAAACTTAAAATGAAATTGCAGTTCATCACAGTTTCTGAATGGTATAAGCCAAGCCCAAATCTCTTCCCAAAAAGACAAAACAAGAAGTTTGCTTTCTTGCAAGAGTGTAGCTAGGCATACTCCTTGTACTCTGAGTACATTTTTGTTTCGGAGCATCGTATCTATATGACTTTTTTCAGGTCATATTATGTCTATAACTGTCTAAATAAATTCCTTTAACAACAGGTGCAATATTGCTAATCTGAAAACAATATTTTAATATAGTTTTAGGGGAACAGCTGAAAATGTTACTCACATTTATTAAATACCTGGGGGGGCAGAATTTTGACAGACATGTTCATTGTAAAGTGATAAGTGTCTAAAAGGTGGTGACATTAAGAGTTTGTGCGTACAAATTGGAATTTGCTTGCTATACCCCTGCTTTCTGGCATTTGCATTTATCAGTTTGTATGCATGTGAGCATGTGCCTATTGTCTATTTGCAAGTATGCATGTGTGTGAATATGCGAGTGTGTCATTTCATATGCAGCAAGCGCAAATAAAATGAAAGTCCACATATATTTTGTATAGTACAACATTTCTTGTGGTTTTATAATATAAAGCAAAGTAGTAGTCTCAAAAGACTACAAGGGTTGTATTTTTATCAACTAGTGTGTGACAGCATAATACTTATATATACATATACTGGGGGAGAGTGCTCACCAGTGCTTATAGTGGATTTGGTTAGCTAATATAACTTCTGCTCCATATCCAATGGACAAACTAAGCAATCAACTCAAATTAAATCACTACTTCTGATACAAAGCGCTCATTAGTGCTCACAAATGAGTCTGGTCAGCTGAACTACTGAAGCAGGGAAAAAATAATAAACAAATTTAAAACATTTACCCCCTGTTAATAGGTGAAAACTTTTAATAAAGCTAACACTTAAGCCTTTCTCCACTTTGGAAAATGAAAGTGCATACAATATATTTATAGCATTTTCATGTTTTATTACATACTTTCAGTTATGTGTACCTGTCTAGTTTTGCTTTTTGCTGAATTTTTGAGATTTGGATCTGATCTATCAAAGTTGTGTTGGCTTCACTGGGGAATCAAAACACTCTTAGGAATGTCAAACAATGTGCATTCTAACCAAGAAAGGAGGCAGGAAAAGGATGATGATGTCAGCTTAAGGGAGGTACTGTCTGAGGGAAGAGAGAGCAGGAAGCCCTATAGAACTAAAACAGTAAAATGCACAGAAAATAGATTGTTACATGTAGACAGCAAGAGGTATGTGTGATTTTCACAACATTAGCTATCTACTGCTGTTATAAAAACAAAATGTTGTCAGAGCATGGTAACTTTGACACTCTCTCTTTAATTAAATTACTGTGTGGCCCGTACCTCCTGTCCCAATAATGTAACAGCTGCAATTGAGGGAAAGACCGTGGGAGGGGGACATAACTCACTCCCACTGACTGCTGGTTTCTGCCATCCACAACACTATGGTAACGTATGATGATTTTCACTCATTTGTAGCAGATTTTCCGCTCTACCGACTATGTTGAGCTACTGATTTAAGACTAAACACTAGCATAGTAGCTACAGTGGAAATCGGCATACTCTGTATAACTAAACATGGTGCAGCTGAGAGGGAAGTCATGCAGTACAGTGAGTTTTCAAAAGAGGGGGGGGTGCACTCCCCATCACTGTGATAAGGGCAACACATAATAGATAAGATAGGAGAAGAAGAAATATAAAATTTGTTGTATGGTCAGTCTACAGGGAAGTCTTCAGGATATTCCTGTGGAAGTTTGAAAGTTAGGAGAGACGAAAGTGATAAAGATCTGGAAGGAGTTATTTAATAGTAATTTCAAAGGAAGGGAAGCACTAGCATCTTGGAAAAAAGCCATTGTGGCTATATTACCCAAAAAGGGTAAATATATATCAGACACAGCTTCATTTAGAACCATTTCAATTTTAAACTATGATTATAAAGTGCTTATGTTTATATTAGCTAAGTGAATGGCAAATGTGTTGACAAACATTGATAGCTGTGGATCACTGTGGTTTTGTTGATGGAAGGTAAACTAGAACAATGATGATCCAGAGGGAAGTAGAATGTAAGAAAATACCACTGTTGTTGGAGGGTCTTGATGCAGAGAAAGCATTTAACAGAGTAAGCTGGGATTTTATGAGTAGGGCAATGGAAGCATTTGCTTTCCCTGATACAATATTAGAGATAATTAGGAGGATATATAAAGGATCGGAAGCAAAAATTAAGGTGGGAGGGTTCCTCTCTGATAAGCTGTGTTTGAACAGATTAACCAGCCAGGGTTGTCCCTTTTTTTCCCCATTGTTATTAACTTTATATTTAGAGCCAATAGCAAAGAAAATAAGGGACTCAGAAATTCAAGGGTTGACTGGGTATAGTAATCAACAAAAGTTGGCTGTATTTGTGTAAGATATTAGAAAGGGACATGTCTGTGTTATGGAACATTTTGAGACAGTTTCAAGTCTTTTCAGGACATAAAAATTAATGAAGATAAAAAAAGCTATAATTGTAAATTATGTATCCACACATGAATTGATTCAGTAATATGGGGACATGATAAGATGAAGTATTTATGAGTATGGATTTAAAAAAAAGTTTGTTATAGCAGTTAAGGAGATGATGGGAGAGGCTAAATAAAAGATACTACAAAAACTGAGAAACTGGGAACTTTTGTTTGTGGATACAGATAGTAAGACACAAGCAGTGAAAACATTTTAGTCTCTTTCATTTTATATACAGGTCAGGCATATTTCTATCAACCAAAGAAGAAGTTGTGGACAATAATTAATAAAGAGTTGAAGAAATTTATTTAGGAGGGAAAGAGGGTGAGAGTTAAGTGAAATATGTTGAGCCTCCCCATAGAACTAGATGGTTTAGGACTGCCTGATTTGTAGAGATATTTTACAGTTACGCAGTTAAGGCTCATATACATAACACAAACAAAGGGCTAAAAATCAAAGTGGAAAGGGGTGATGGTGATGAAGTGTCAAAGGAAAAAACTTCAAAGACCAATACACGTAAGGTTCAGTTAAGGCACTTTAATTTTACTTGCAGTAAGGAGACAAAAACATGCAAATACAAGGATTTGTCTAACTACTAACAGGAAGTATGTTCATTCTTATACTGTTTTTCAAGACATGGCCTTCTAAGCTGACGTAATCAAACACAACTTTCAGTATTGTTCTACGGCAGATGTTACTTCGGAATTTCTGCTGACATGACTAGATTTGTGAGAAACTTTTCAGAAAAACAATCTGGCCTTGGTGTCTATTAATCCGTTTACAAGCATCTATTGTGCAGTGTTACATTTCAAGGTACTCTTCTAATACAGATACAAGCAAATGCTGATTGCAGTTCATATTTTCAAGCAGGCTTTGTACTAATTATCTGTAACCTCTACAGCTGTGTATTTTCTCATGGCACAGCAGAACTTCTTGCCTAAATTTCATACAAGTAATATTGTTCTATTCATTATTTTCCTAACACAAGCAGAAATCACCTGCTTCTTGGTACATTTCCAAGGCACAAGCAAGATTTTAGCTAACAGTACAAGATCAGAAAGCAACTGCAGTTTGTACAGATTTATGCAGTATGAAATAGAATAAATGTGTTAACCCTTTTCAAGTTCTAAATGCACTAAGCATATTGCTAATACACACATTAATACATATTTCTCTAACATGAAGCAACAGAGGAGCTCTATAAATAAGGGGAGAGTGGGATTTTGGAGTATATTCATAAAGTTGTAGAATGTATTCTAAGAAGTAAGGCAGCATGGAAAAGAAGAAAGGAGATTTTGCTAATAAAAATGACTGCAAGTAGTGATACAGAAAATAAGCAATATATTAGGAGCAAATAACTAGTGGGATGAGGCTAAGCAGAAGTCTGCACTACAGGTTAGAGACTGCCTTCCTTAACAGGGATTAACATCACAGTGTAAGCAAAGAGAATGGGATAGCAGACTCCTTCAAGAAAAAACAGTTTTTGCAGAGTTTTTAGCTGAGTCTAGTACAGAAGTTGATGTAAAAAAAGCAATAATTAGTAGAGAATCTGATGACCTCTTTACCCCAGGCCAGTAATCAAGGAGCCCCAATCCTCACAACTGACACTAGGGAGAGGTGATCACTAAAAACAGGAATGGATTTACACAGTATTTTAAATGCAGCTCTCTTCATCAAACACAATTTTCCCCCAAGAGCACATAGGAACACACTCCACTGGGACTGGATTCTCTGTCTCTCCAGATCCCAAACAAGACCCACCTTGGAGCACTGTGTCCCAGTTCCAAGTATCTGACACACACAGACACACACAGACACACACACGGGAAAGGCTGGCACAGATTAACCAGCTGTGTCCCTTTTCCCCAGACTACAAAGTAGATTGCTGCCACCAGCCAGATACTCTAAGGTTCTTACAAAGGGTAACCAATTACACTGTGTCAAATTAATACTGATATAAATGGTAGAGTGTGACTGAAGCAGTAAGGCTTATTGAAGTGGCCTAAGTGTCACTAAAATAAGCACAAGTACTCTCAAGTTGTTAAAAGTATTCACTAAAAGACCGGCCACAATGAAAAGGTATAAATATTTAATAATGGATAATAAAATAGAAAACAGGAGAATACTTAATATTTACTTACAATAAACAACAGAGTTTTCAGTCACAGGAAAGACAAAAATAGCACAGTTGGATAGAATCCCACAGATGCAAAAAAAGAAAATAATAGTAAACTAATCTCGCTGTATTATTCCTAATTTAACTACAGAGAAACTGTCCCTAATAAACTCACTTAGTAGCAAGACAAGATGTACCAAGATGTACTACTGAGATGCTCACTTCCACAAGGCAAGATTATATACTTCACACTGACTGAACTGTACAACTAGCAACTACTGAACTGTGATAACTGACATGGATATTTTATATCAGATTCCAAAGAAAAACAAAAACAAACAACAAACTGCTGCTGCTGCCAAAGTTCCATCCTTCAGCTGGTTATAGAATGACATCACATCTAGTCACCTGACTCTGGCACAATTCACCTTCAGAACTCTGTTAATATTCTGTTGCAGCCTTTTTAACATAAGCAACTTTTACAAATACATTTTAATACACATATCTGTAGAAATTAATGTGACAGTCAAATGGCATAAGATTATTTACAAAACTTCAGCCAGCCATGCTGGCATATGCCACACATGCACTGTCTTACTTCTCCTGGTAAAGCTGACAATACCTTCCAATGTCACAGGGAATATAAAATATTGCATGATAATTATAGGGGTCAATCAGAGGTGGTTAGAAAAGTTTGGGAAGAGAGACTGTAAGAGCAATTTACAAAGGAACAAATAAAGGACATATGTAAGGCTCCCAAGTATGCAGCAAAGTCGAGAAGGTGTAGGATTTTGTATGGAAGTGTTTGCTTAGATATTTTTATACCCCAAGTATATTTCAAAGAATGTTTCCTCAGGTAGATAGTAAATGCTGGAGGTGTGATAGGGATGATATAAGTCCATAAAATCAAACATAGTGTGTTCACAAGGTAAAAAAAAACAATTGTATAAACAAAATACCTCAAGCAGTGTCAGCCTGAACCACCAAAATGGACTGTCTCACAGACTGGTTGGAAATGAAACTGCTGAATAAAAGAAGATGATAGTCAGGACTAACAAGACACTTGTCCATAGCGTTACTTCCTGGTCGTTGGCTGACTGTGTCTTGTTAATCGAGTCCTGACTATTGCTCGGCATGATATAGGTAACTGCGAACATGGTATTAGGAGTGTGATGGGTTGGTAGATCTTAAACCTACATTGATGAGTACTTTGTCAGAAATAATGGGGCCCCAAACTGGTGTAACTGAGGAAATATTATTTTGATCTGGGAAACACGATCTGAATTTGACACACATTGTAAAGTATTTTTAAGTTTAATGCTAATGGCTGCCAAAAAGCAATTACTAGAAAATGGAAATCAAAATCTAAACCAACTGTAACTGAAGTACTGAAAATTGTTAACAAGATAAAATAAAGGAAGCGAGATCTTTAGCTAGGGGGGTGAGCAAATTACATAGAAATAAATGGAATCTGTGACGAAAGTACATGCAGAATAATTTTCAAGAAGAATGAGGTTTAAGAGAAGGCAGGAGCTGTGCAATATATGTAATTTTGGAGTGCATGGAAGTGGTTATAAAGAAAGACAATACATATGCAATATATAATGCATGAAAAAACATTATTACAATTTGCTTTCATTTCTATTAATGTATGTGTGCAAGTTATAATTTAATACAGGTATTTAAATAAGAACAAAGGGAATCCATAGACAGGCAAGCTGAAATAGCCAACTGATGAACTAGACCTGAGTGGCCTAGTGGGCTAATACACTATGCAGTAGCTAACAGGATCCTGGGTTCAAGACTTGGCAGGGTTGAATTTTTACCTTCTGGCTTCCTAGCACAATGATTAAGGTGTTGGTTCTGTAGACTAAAAAGGTCATGAGTTTAAATCCTGTGAGCTCTTACTGGAAAAAGATGTGTTTCAGCCGTCCTAACACTCACAGTCAGATTAATCTATATGGAAGAATAACAAAGGCCAGAGGATAATAATCCATAAAAATACTGCAAAACTAAGGAAGATTGTGAATTAACTGGATCCTGGTTCACAGACTTGCATCAGCTATTTTTTTTCCATTTAGCTATATATGATTTTCTAGCAGAAGGCTTTTTAGTCTCCTTTAATACATGATGCATGTCCCCAGAGAAAAGGTGACTACATTTTAGAGTTATATCATTCGGGCAGTGAGTTGTAGAGTTTTCAGGTTGGGAAATATCAAGGACCCCTTGTCTTATGTGAGTTAATTCATCCCATGAGGAAGCTTTTGGTAATTGTCCTTGACCATTTTCAAGAGAAGGAAGAATCACTGTGACCTGAGTCAAAAGCAGCAACGAACAATGATGGGAGTAATCTATTGCAATATGTAATATATTACTGTAATATATTACAATTTCTAGTAACTAGTAATATAACTAGTTACTTATTCAAAATAGTAACTAGTAATTGTAATATATTACTTTTTAGTAACTAGTAACTTAAATGTGAGTTACTTTTGCTTAAACCAGTTGTTCTCAATGTGGGTGATATAGCCTCCTAAAGAGGGATGTAAAACTTCTAGGGTCCCTATATAATATGAATAGTAATCAGATGTTAGGAGGTAGTAGACACTTTGAAGTGGCAATTTTGATAAAAAATTACAACATAATGTTGGCACAGCTCATAGCACATAGCATTCATAACAGATCATTAGAATTAGTCTGGAGCAAAATTTACTTCATTTTTTTAGCACTGCAAGGAGGCAAAAGCTAATGATGACCAGACTCCAGCCCTGCTCTGGTACTGTGGTACTCTCACCCACTAAAACATCCCCTAACGCTGGACAATTCTAGCCTGCCAGAGATCATATCCTTACCATGCAATATAATAAATGGCATTGGTTCTTCATACCACCATCAGTTGGAATCAAACTCATCAGTTGAGCACCCGATGCCCCAACTCACTGCACCAAGCAGGACGCTTCAAGTGGATCTATGATCAACCAACTTTTGTCCTGACAATATTTTATGTTCTATTTAAAATTTTTTTCAGGTTTCAATTTTTAGTTGCTGAAAATAGACAAAATGTGATAGTTTTTTATAGGTCTTGTGCTATTGGCTAATTTGGTTTAATTATTATCTGTGACTCTCTAACAATAGAGACTAGTCTTCTTCTCCTTTCGGCTGTGCCTGTTAGGGATCACCATGGTGAATCATCAGTCTGCAGAACAAGTGGCAGTGGAGTTTTATATTGTTGTGTTGCCAGTCCAGCATTCAACCTTCTTCAGAAGGCACACACATGCACACACTCACACCTAAAGCCAATTTAGAATGTCTAATCCACCTGCAGCATGTCTTGGGAATGTGGGAGGAAACCAGAACACCCTGAAGAAACCCACTCAAACACAGGGAGTGTAGATCATAGTGTGTGTGTTGTACTTTTAAAGCCACTGTAGTTCATGGGCACATGCACAGCAAGTACTGAACATGTGCAAGCAGAGTGCCATTTTGTGTAAGCAGCTGGAGTGAAAGCATGTAGGTGTGTAGCAGTCAATCAGATAGCTAGTTTGCTTAAGTTTTATGTTCCAGTCATCCATCCTGATGTGTTTGTGTGTAATAAATATCTTAAATGAACACCCAAGCCTTGTCATCTTATTAGAATACACAAGACGAGTGACATGTTCTCAGATGGGATCCAAAGTCAAAACTTCTTAAAACCATGAGGCACACAGTCAGAAATGGAGGAATATACAAGAGTGGCTCAAACCACTCATAAACAGGTCAGAAAATATTTCCAGGTTCTTAAACTAATTTAAATGATTTTTCCCTCAATTAATATAAAGCAAAACATTCCAAACAAATTACTGAATAAACAAAATGTTCAAAATTGTGAAATACTGAAAAAACTACTTGAAATAATTACGAAAACATTTGAAACAATATCAGAATCATAGAAAATGTTCAAAAATGAGAAAACAACTGTATTTTTTCACAATGTACTACTTTTTTACATTACCTAAAGCTATTCAAAGTATCTAAAGTGTGCAAAGTGTTCACAGTGTGTCCAGTATTACAGTACAGTCTTTTAAATAGTACAGTTATTTCAAAGAGTCTGTTGTACGGCTGAATATAATTACAAGCACTTGGTGTGTTATTTGGCATGGCAGAGGGATTTCACAGACCTGATCCACTTGTGTTTGATAATAATACTGCTGAAAACTAGGCAGTGTTTGAGCAAGAATATGATATTTTCATACAGGCTGCTTTTCCTGATAAAGACGCACATACAAAAGCATTTATTCTGCTCAATTTAGCTGATTCAGAAGCCATTGAGAGAGAACATTCATTTGTGTATGCACCTGCTGTTTATGCAGAGAAGGGGGAAGACTGCCATATTGTTATACAAGCTGAAACACAGGAAGACTCTGAGTACTTAAAACATAAATTTAGAGAAATGTGCAACCCTCAAACAAATATTATAATGGAAAGGCACTATTTTACACAAGAGATCAAAAGCCTGGTAAAACTTTTGCAACATATATAACTGACTTGAGAAACAAGTCAAAAACGTGCAGATTTGGTGATCTGAGAGATGAGTTGATAAAAGACAAGCTTGTGTGTGGTGTTAATAATGATGCAGTGAGAAAGATTTTGCTTTGAGACAGTGATTTAACTTTAAGCAAAAACACAGAGATTTGGCAGATATATGATCTTATAGAAAAGTACCCGAATATGCTTATGAATGATAAGAACATGCTTGCAGCTTCTTCCAGCATGAATGCTGATAGTATGCAGCACACTACAGCTGACATTTGGCCCCATCAGAATCGTAATTTCTTTGGTGTCACCACCCACTGGATTGACTGTGACACACTTCAAAGAAAGTCAGCTGCTTTGTCATGCTGCAGATTAGAGAGAAGGCATACATATGATCTCATAGCATCAACTCTTGAGAGCATTCCCATCAAGTACAAGATAGATCAAAAGGTGTGTGCAACAATTACTGACAAGGGCAGCAATTTTGAAAAGGCTTTCACTGTCTTAGAATGTGAGAGATTTGAGACTGCAAGCATTCTGTCCCAAGATGAGGATGATGATGGTGAAGTGATTTACAAAAGCGTGACAGCCGTGCTGAGTCAGTCAGGGAAACTATAATACCTATTCACTGCTTCCCTATCTGAGATGTGCAGCACACACATTGAATCTAGTTGCCATGCTGAATCTGCTTGTAATGATGCACAGTATAAAAAGATCATGTGAAGCACCATGGCCATATGCTATGCTGCTTGGAACAAGGCTAGTCACAGCACCCAAGCTGCTGAGGTGGCTCAAAATAAGTGCAATCTGGCATTGATTATTCCCAATGCAACATGATAGAATACCACTTTCTACACAATGGAGTTGAATGAGATATGTGAACAGATTGGAATTGTCATCTTCAGGCTTGCAAAAATTACCTTTGTTACTGAGTTTGCGCAAGCAATGCAGCTCCTGGCAATGGCTCTGAACATCCTGCAGTCAGAGCTGAAAAGCTTCATGGGAATCCTGATCCCCACCATTATGTGCCTGAAAAACAAGTTGTCCGAAGTCAAGCCGTCTGTGAAGCTTGTTGTACCGCAAGTTGATGCTCTTCTTAAAGGCATTGAGGCTCGGTTCAATCATCTTCTGGAGCGTGAAGAGCTCATTCTGGCTAGCATAGTGCATCCACAGTTCTGTTTGCAATGGATGAACAGTGAAGAGCAGAAACTCAGAGGCAAGACTCTGCTCTTTGATGCCATGCAGAAACTGGATGAACCTGCACATGGGTCATTTGAAGCTTCTGCATTGACTGCCAAAGACAGCTTTTTCAGCTTCAAAGAGTCGATGCCAGCCAATGTCAGCATATCTTCTCAGATGGACATGTATCTGACTGACCCTTCCAGAGAAATATCTTCTCTCAAAAATTACCCTATACTCAAGAAGTTATTTCTGAACACTAATACAGCTCTGCCATCTAGTGCATCTGTTGAATGCCTGTTCAGTCTTGGTGGACAAGTGCTGACTGCAAGAAGAAATAGACTCACTGACGAACACTTTGAAAAGTTGCTCCTTCTTTGAGCCAACAGAAACGTGTAGTCATTGTGAATAGTTATAAAAAGTGATATTTTGGTTGACGTTGTTGTGTTAACAGTCTTATGAGACTTGTATGACATTTTCTGTAAGCATTTTTGCATCCTCAGCATTTGTTTTAGCAGATTAGCCTAATATACATTGTTGAAAATTTGATGGGTTGTAACTTATGGGTCTTGTGTTGCTGGATGTGCGTAATTTGGTTTAAGTATTACATTGTGACTCTCTGACTATAAAGACTAGCCTGTGGGACTTTTTAAACTGTAAAATCCTATTCATCATTATTGTAACACTTTGTATACAAATTTAATATACTCGTATTCATGTGCAGTAAGCATGTATTCCTCACACACAAGAACTATGTGAGTAAATCTGAACATGAGAATTGATAAACTATACTTATGTAAAAGTAACTCAACAGTAACTAGTTACTTTAGTTAGTAAATAGTAATAGTATTTTTAGAAAAGTAATAAGTAATAGTAACATATTACTTTCACTTAAAAGTAACTAGTAATAGTAACTTATTACTTTTATAAGTAACTAGCACAACACTGGCAACCAGCAAAGGGTGGAAAGGCATACAGAAACATTCCAGTCCCTAGAAATGATAAGGCATCTATCCTCCAGGCCTTTTTTCGAGAAGCACGGAAAAATAAGAAGAGGAATGGAATGAAAAACTGAATGCACATGGAATGAAAATGATTACAGATAAGACAGATATAATGCTTGCAATGGTAGCAAATTCAGGAAATCAGAAGAAGCTGAGAAATGAGATAGGAAGGAAAGTAGTGGAATAGGTTAACAGCTTCAAGTACCTGGGAGGATTGCTTGAGGAGAAGTGAAGCCTGAATGAGGAGATCAAAAGTCAGAATTAGAGGGGCTGGAACAAAATGGCACAGACTGTCAGGAGTAATGTATGATGGAAGACTATCAAATAAGCTGAAAAGTAAGGTGTACAAAACAGTGGTGTGACCAGTACTACTATATGGTTCAGAAACCTGGGATGTAAAGGCAGTGATTAAGATGAAGTACCTCAGATGGGTGGTAAGATGCACACTATTGGACAGACAAAGAAATGAGGTCATCAGAGGAAAAGCCAAAGTAGCTCCAACTGCAGAAAAAGTCAAAGAGAATAAATTACAGTTGCTACGGCGTATGTGCAGAAAAGCACTAGACAATCTGGTGAAGAGGATTTTGAACAGACAGGAAGAAGGCAAGAGGAAACAAGGATGTTCAGCAAAGAAATGGATGTATTGTGTGAAAGAAAACCTGTGACACTTAGGCATAAATGTTGAAAAATATAGGAGAGTGGCATTAATTCGAAAGAGACAGTGACAGTTGATACAACACCCTGACTCGATCTAGAACCTGGGAAAAAGGGATTAATGGTGATGATCTGGAAACAGAACATTTTTAGATGCCTGTTGTGAATGAAGACAAACAGATCTATTTGAGGCATTCTTCACAGGTTGAGAATTTCCTGATAGACCACAGGATGTTATTTTCCTTCAAGAGGGTCTGACCTAGTCCTGCTCAATCGCCGTCTGTCTACCACAAAATCCTGCTATGATGGAATGCAATTAGCCTGAAGGGAAATATTGTGTTGCATTTCTAGTTTTCAGGCTATCATAGCTAGTCTGCAAAGGCAGTAAGATCAGCTTCCTCCCAGTTTAAGTACCACATGATTGTGGTGGTGTCTGTGATGAGTAATACAGGTCTTGGACTCCAGAGGCAGTTTAAATATCTGACAGTGTTTATCAGTGTCATCATTTCTTTGATATTTATGTACTTCAGTTTCAGTGTCAACCTCTGGCAAAAATCCTGCTCATTTTTATGAATTCTGCAGCACTGACCTTAACGCATACATCTAACTGTGCATTGTCACTTAAAATCATGTAAGGGACCTAAAGGCAGATTTTATCTAACTCTGGAAATTTTATATTTTTGTCCAAAGAAAATAATTCAGAAGGTCCCTTTCCCCCTCTGTTGTTTTTAATATTGACTGTATGACTTTCAGTGAAGGAGAGTTATAGGAAATAAGAGCTTCTCTTTCTCAATCAACAAAGCAAGCAAAACTCAAAAAGGGTAACATAAATTACATTATCATACACCTCATGGATAAACCCAGTGCCCTGTATAAATCTAAGGTGAAAGGTCACAGCAGTAAGCAACACTATATAATATTGTTTAAAAAATAAATGCATTTCAGCTCTGCTAACCGAAATATGCAATAAATTAAACTCCAAAAATGCTTTGGAGTAGCTTGCTCTGTTGTCCTCACTGACATTAACATTAAAAATGCCCCAAAAAAGTTATGCTGCTTTAAATTGCTGCAGCTGGCAATAACATAAGCTTACCATACATCTGGTTTTCCCCCGGGCATGTCCTCTTTTTGTGCTCCTGTCCGGGCGTCCGGGCATTTTTTTTAAACTTCCAAGATTTGTTCAGGTTTTACAATCCCGAGCCAGATTTCAAATCTACGCATGCGCGGAAGGTAGAAGAGGTCGCGAGAGTGGCGAGACTGTGTTGTTTGCGCGGGGATAAGCAGGACTGTATGTGTCAGGGAGGAGGACCCAGCCACAACCGGTCATCAGTCACAGGGTTGACCAACTGACGAAGATATTTTTTTAGATGAAATTACATTCCTCAGGTCCTTATTTTTACACAGGGGATATGAGGTAGATTAGTTAAAGAATATAGAGCGGGAAGTTATAAGTTTAAGAAGAGGGATAGCCAAACCCATTCTCATGGCAAAAGATGTCTGTATAAGTTAGGGTTCAGTGATGGTGGAGAAAAACACCAATTACAATATCTCATTTCCATTACCTATAGTAAATGAAATGGGGCAAATAAAGGAAATTATTCAAAACAATTGGAAAGTTTTACTTGGAAATAAAGATCTAGTTACAAGAATAGGATTAACACCTATGTTTACTTACAAAAAGAGCATTTTAGTAATACTAGAAGTGCCAGTATCAAAAAAAGGAACTTTTGCATGTCAAAATTGCAAACAATGTAGGTACATAAGCAATAGTTCTTCTGTTTTTATACAGTGTTTAAATTACACAATATGGTCTAGAGGTTATTATAATTGTAATTCTGAATATGTAGTGTACATTGCATGTGAACATTTCTATATAGGAAAAACAAAGAGAAGTTTGAAGCGCAGAATATATGAACACAGTTTAGCTATCAAGAAGAAATATATGTTGAGTTCACTAGCTAAACATGCAGTTGGTTGTTCAAATTTTAAAAAATTTGAATTTTCAGTAGTAGAGAAGGTTAATGAAGTGCCTTTGGGAGGGGACCTGAACAACATTCTGGAATGCAAAGAAACACTATGGCAACTTTGTTTGGCTGTGGATAGGTTACCGGGTTTAAATGAATCCATTAATTTGAAATGTTTTTTATCTAATAGATAGAAATGTGTGAATATTTGTCAGATCTAATAGTTATCAGTATGAGTTACATATATATTCATTGAAACAATGATGATATATGTCATGCATCATGATTATTAGTTTTAAAAAACACAAAGTAATGAAACATTTTATTTAATATATATTTAATATATTCATAACATATAGTGTATTTTATAAATTGAGTCTAAGTGATTTTTTAAAAAAACATTTAAAATGTCACTATGATGTCATTTTCTATTTTTAAGTATTTAAAGGAACTGGGGCGTGTGTGTTTGTTATTTTCTGAGGAAGTTCACAATTAAAATAAGTGGATGAAAGCACTAAAAACCTGAGTTGGAGTACAATTTTGTCGCCTGGATTACTTCTGAGTTTGCTTTGGAGTTTTTTTGTTTTTTAGAGTCGGAGTCTCCGTTTCGGACGGTTTTATCAATTTTTCACTACTTCTGGTTAGGTAAAAATGTTTTTTTTTTAAGTTAAAGTGAGTTTATTGGTGTGTGTGTGGTGTGTATATGCACTATTGATCCCTTTCTACTGGTGACATTGTGTACAGTTAACTACACTCTTAGAAGCTGTTGCAGATCTGACATAAAGGCCCTGCTGCCATGGATGGGGAATGTCAGGCAGAGCGAGGCATCCAAGGATAACACTGTTCTACGGGAATTTTGCTTTGAAGGCCAAACTGAAAATAGTCAAAGGGTATCCTGTGCTTATCAGGACTGAGAACAGAGAAAGCATTTTGTATCTTTGTCAGGTAAAATAAACAATGCCTCAGTGAAGTAGCAAAGTCATATTTAATGTTCTTAATGGAATTAAGAGAATTAATTGAAAATCAGTTAAATAAAATTAAATTTAATGAATAACACTGATGGAATGTAAGCTTTACTGATGTATGTAATTCCTTATCCTGTGCATACTGTGAACTGAATTCGATAACATACCTCTAAGGTGTAAAAGAAGAACCCCACACCTGCACATGGATGAATGACATGTGTGTGTGTGTGTGTGTGTGTGTGTGTGTGTGTGTGTGTGTGTGTGTGTGTGTTCTAGTAGAAGAATGTTGCCGGTGCATAATAACATTCAGTGAGGGATAGTCTTCTCCATAAAGTGAAAGTCATTAATTAATAAACAGAAAATTAGTATACCTGGCTAAACTGATCTCTAAGGGACACCTGCCTGCACCAAGTGAGCCGATTGTTGAAGGTCGGTTATTTAAATGGACTTTGTTTACAAGACAGTTTGCAAATTAGCTGTTTTGATTTATAGTTTCAATGCCCTAGGCCTAGTCATACGTATAAGCCAGCTGTAATGCAGCCATTGTTGCTATTACTATACATATAGATTGCATCTATTGCTGAAAGAAGAACTGTAGTGGAAAGGCGTTTCTGTAGCTATGCCCCTTATCTGAAAGTAAGCCATAGCTATTGTTGTGCTTAAACATTTGTTTGCAAAGAATTATTTTCAAAGATTTTAGCTATTGAGCAGAGATTGGGTATTGTTCTATAATCTTTTGAGTTTTGGGAAGATGTACCTTTGGAAGGGGAATAACGGTAGTGTGCTTTGGCACTGGGGGACTATTTCTGAAGTAAGTAAAAGACTGAAGACAAAGGTAAGATGCTTTTCAGTTTTATCCTCTGTTCTCCTATGGAACATAGGATGCAGAGTGTTGATGTTTTCTGGGAGAGTTTTATGTTTTTTAATAAGTTCTTAATTTTATTTTAACAGAGATCTCAGAAAAAAAGAAAGTTGCTGTGTAGTATGTTAACAAATATAGCCTTAATGATGAGTTGCAATTTAATTAATTGTGGTTTGAAGCTGGAGAGACTGCATGATGGCTTGAATGGAGGCAATGTGAGAAATTCTTTATAGTCATCTGCAGAGAGGCTGCTTGCATTGCTCTTTCTGGGGGTGATAGAAGGGCTGGAAATCAGCCTCTAAGGGATTTTATTTCTATCCACAAATTCTTGGGCAGTCCACTGTCCGGTGGCTTTTTTGCTTTTCCTTTTTGAATGGTGATGATTTATCAAAGTCGGCTGCAGCTCTGGATTGTTTTCTAATGGGAAGATAACCTTAATGAAGTTGATAATTTAGTGCATTCTGGTTGTCCAAGCCTTGTCTCTTTGTTTAATTATATTCCTGATTTTGTTTGAGTTGTTGTATTATCTCACAACAAAAAATATATCAGCTAATGAAGGAAGCCTTATCATAGCTCTCAACCTTCCATCTCTGAAACAAGGAAAACTAGCCCTCAAAATATAGAACAAATGGGCAAAATGTGGAACACATACTAGCAAAGTACTAACAACTTCAGCTAGGAATATCATACAATGGTTAAAATATGCTGGTTTTACTCATACAAAACATCTTTTAATGAATTAATATGATTCTTTTCTATTTACCATGGATATCAGTTTAAAAATTCTTAATGAATGTGTGACAGAGCCTTTCAATGTGGAACTTTGAGGAACATGAACTTTTTAAGACCCCAAAATAGGTATGTTCCTTGTAATGAGGTATACTTGAGCGGTATTAGTCTCATCCTATCCATTAAAAAATAGCTTCTCTCATAGTTACTGGGAAACTGAATTCCAAATGTAAAGGCAATAGTAAACAAAGTGACCATCAAGATAACTGTATTGTTATGTTACTACAGACATCTAATTTGTTCAAGCTGTAAGAACAATGCTACCACTGAAAGAAAAAACAACTCAGTACTGACCAAATTCACAAAGACATTATGATTTGATAGCAAATATCTGCATTTCAGAGATTTCTGGGGTTATAGCCACTGCAGGCATCCCAGAGCAAGACATTCAATATTTACATTTATTAAACCAGTACCAGGCTGCAGTCTGTCAGTCTAGAGACTAGTAATGTTTAATAACCTTCTTTCCGCATATAAAATAATGCATTATATAGACCTTCTCTAGTCTTCACACTGAATCGTTGTTTGTATTTGTAATTTGTTGCATGGCCAGAGGTGCCGAAGGCAGAAGCTATTTTTATGGTTAAAAGACTGTGTAAGTTTTTGGGCCAATCAAAAAAATCACCAAACACGGAGCTACTTGTCTATAATTAATTTCTGCATTAA
Source organism: Protopterus annectens (assembly GCF_019279795.1). Lineage (NCBI taxonomy): Eukaryota > Metazoa > Chordata > Ceratodontiformes > Protopteridae > Protopterus > Protopterus annectens. Next base: position 505,801,395 of record NC_056751.1, on the reverse strand, counting down.
AGACTAAAAGACCTTCTTCATCTAGTGTGAAAGACCTTTTGCCCCGACAAAGAATCTATCGTCCTCTTTTTCATATAACCAAATATGGTAACCCTACAATAACATATTTGTTGTAACAAAGGTTAGCAGCTTTTGCATGATACTAAAATGTAGCCAAACATACAAAACACACTTTAGTCTGGGACTGGTCTTCATCAATGTCATTGGGTGTTTTTTACTGTGGCTAGCTCCATTATGTAGCATTAATTAAACAAGAATTGAAGAATAAGGAACCCATACAGCAGGACATTCAAACTGAACTGGATTTTGTTGAGGCTTGCAGGAGTATAACCTCATCTTTAATGCTGGAAATGCCAAACAAAAGAAAACACAATTTGATGACTATGGGTGTTAAAAAATCATACTGTTGCAGAAGTCAAAAAAGAAAAGAGTGTTTGTGGTGAACAGCCTGTATCTGAGAAAGATTTTGGATGTGAACTGCAAATTGTCTGTGAGTGGGAGAGGAAAGTGAGATCCATTTTACAACAGAAACTCTTGATGCAAGTCATAGGAGTATATTTAAAAAAAAATTACCAAATTTGAGGATGCTAATCAGAGTCTGTTTTGGTATGAATCTCAGTGAAAAAGTAAACAATGTGCCTGTGGAACATCCACACATCATGAGAAAGGTACACAGTTTTGAATTTTTGTATCCATATTAATAAAATTAACTAAAACATTAATTCAGCTAACCTACCATAACTGAAATTAAGGAGAGACATGGTACAAAATTTGTCAACATTCAAGGAAAGAGGGCTTCGGTGGATTTTGATTATGACTGTACTGCTTATTACTGAAATGTTTTTTCCTATAAATGCTAAAAGGGTACCTATCTGTAGCAAATCAGAGTTGATTTTTGACAGAAAGTGCCAACACACTCTAGTTTGGAGTGAATAGTTTATCTGGATATAAGTTTAGCAAATATAAGCTTTCATTGAAAGCTTCAAATACAACATGATCATGTAAATAAATGCCCCTAGTCACCAGTTAAGTAATTAAAAAAAATCCTAAATTTTCAAAAAAAATGTATCTATTTCATGGATGGCTATAGTGGTATTTAATAACTGGCATACAAAATATTTTGTATGAGACAATCTCAAAGTTATGTCCCTTTTCCCACCTCCAATTAATTAAATAGATCAGTAATCAACCTTTGAATCAGGGTGCTATCCTTGTAACACAATTGGCTATATACTAAGCTGGTTCTGCAACAGATATGAAAAGACTTGACAGTGTTATTTATTTTTGAAAACATTCTGGCAACTTTACACAGCAAAGCATTGCTTATGCTACAACTATCCGATGTTAAAGAGGAAATAATAAAATTTGGTGCTGTCAGTCACCTGAATATCTTATTAAGCAAAACAACACCAAAACTGTCAATGTCATACATTTGATAAATATCTCTCAACCTCTTACCACAAGAAATCAGGACAAAGTAAAAACTAATGGGAGACAAAGACCCCAAATCAGGGATAGATTTCAAATATAGGTTCATAGGTTTATATGAGGTTACATGCCTAGCCATGTTAATCCCAGGTATCCCCATTTGTTCTTTTTTGGGTAGTTAGCAGAAGATTTTTATGAACAGAGGAGGTCTGTGATCAACACCAGCTACCCTTGTCCATGAGGCACATGGGTGCCACCCCAGGGGCAAATTTGAAGTCTCCCATCCAATCGTCTAGGTTGTATTTGAATAGGGCCAGTCAGGACCTCTGTTTTATGTGAATAGGGAGTCTATTCCAGATAATTGGCAGTCTCTGGGAGATCTATCTGTCTCTCCAGCATGATCTGTTAATGTCACAAGCTACACTGATACCCTAGAGCGAGTGACTCTTCAGCCATTTAACTTGCGGATGTGCAACATTTCCATTAGGGTAGGGATGGAGATTGCCCTATAGGCCAGGCACAAGTCACCTCTCAGAAGCTTGCAAGATACAGAGTAATGTGACAGGGCTTTCAAGCTATCCACATTGGTCATGGTTTGGAGTCCCTGTATTTTCTTAGTGAGAAACTTCTGAGGTATCTCCAGCTGCTGTAAGTGTCTGGTGATGTACATGCAAAAGGGTGCATTATACTCTATTAGTGGTCTGATGAGGGTTGAGTACAGTGTTGTTATAACATCCCTTGATCTGGATGCTATGCCCTTGCTTATGAGGTGCCCTACATAGAAGGCTTTCCTTACCACTGTGGAAACTTGGTGGTCAAAGTTTAGATTGCTATCAAGCCTGTTCCCAAGTCTTGCACCACTGGGTTGGAATGTAGGGGGATGCTGTCAATACTGTAATTTGTAGGGAATTCCATTTTGCCAAAGTGAATAATAATACATTTTTTTGCATTTAGTTTTAGACCATGGCTGTGGCACCAATCATTTATTTGTGTTAGCCCTTCCTGTAATATGCTGAGATCGCTGGGGGATTCATTGATTGCTCCCAGTTTGAAATCATCAATGAACTTGGTGAGTCAAAGGCAGTCTACTTTGGTCTGGATGTCTGAGAAATAGATGCCAAACAGTAAAAGGCCCAGCACAGACCCCTGTGGTACTCCACTGGTGACGAGTCTACTGATGGAGGTGAAGTTACCAATTTTGACAGAGTGTCTTCTGTCAGTGAGCCAACTGGCTACCCATCTAGTAACGGAAGGGTTAATCTCTATCTGGGAGAGTTTCTCAATGATGCCAGAGTAGGGAACCATGTCAAAAGTCTTGGCAAGGTCAAGACAGGCTGTGTATAGTATCTTACCTTCATCCATGCCATTGGTGACATTCTCAAAGACATCTACCAAGTTTAATAAGCATCTACCCTTAACAAAGCCAAACTGCCTTGGGTCCAGCATTTGGATGTCACTTATATCCTTGTAGATAAGGTCCATGATAATTTTTTCCATGGCCTTGCAGATGAGGCTAGTTAGACTTATGGGTCTGTAGTTCCAGGGTCAGTTGATGATCCCCTTTTGTGGAGGGGTATATTGCTCTTATAAACTTAGAAATCTGCTAGAATAGCAGGTTTTCCATTAGCATGCATTTTCTGAAGGATATGAAATCTGAAACTCAAATACCTGATATTATTTAGTGACCTCAATGATTTTCCAGAAAAAAAAAGTGGCACAGACCAGAAATATCAAGCAAAAATCTGGGCAGTCTGTAAAAATCTGGACAGTTGAGAGGTACTAGTAACCTTGTTTCTTACATTGCTGATCCGTTTGAGATGGCATTTGCTTATTTTGAAGCTCATATAGCAGAACATCTGATTAAACTAATTTGTGAGAAAACTGGAAGTGATTGTTTTTCCACTAATGAAAGCTCAAATGATCATGGAACTGGCATTATAACTAAGTGCACACTGTTACAGGAACCTGCTAACCTGAAAAATCCACTACAGAGATGAACCAGCTAGTCTGACCAGCTCCAGAATGGAAGCCATGACTTGAAAGGAGCCACCAAATGTATTTGATTCAAAAACAAGCTTTAAGCACAGAAATTAACCATTTGCTTTTCATCTGATACAAGCAATACAGACTTCATCAGAACATGCAAGAATGGTCCTAGAAGCATCACATATATATCCTTATCGATTAAATAAATTAGTCAAATAAAATTTAATAACGAGATAGGATAATTCAATATACTATTTAAAGAGAAACTGTGCTATAAACCTATACCATGTTTAAACATCATGGTATTAACCATTGGTTGATTCATTTTTCTGAACATTCATATAAACACTTTAATGAAGCTTTAATAAAAACATTTCCTTTTGATCAACACAGAGGATTAACTAATATAAGAGTATGTAGAAAATGCAAAACAACGTTTATAAAACATTATTAAAATATAATCAATAAAAATAGTCTTAATAAAAACCTTGCTATTTGAAGCTAGGTTATAATTTAAGAGCTTTCTTCTTTTGTACAGGCACTATGGCAGAGTTGTCAGTGTGTGTGTGTGTGTGTGTGTGTGTGTGTGTGTGTGTGTGTGTGTGTGTGTGTGTGTGTGTGTGTGTGTGTGTGTGTGTGTGTGTGTGTGCGTGTGTGTGTGTGTGTGTGTGTGTGTGTGTGTGTGTGTGTGTGTGTGTGTGTGTGTGTGTGTGTGTGTGTGTGTGTGTGTGTGTGTGTGTGTGTGTATGTGTGCGTGCATGTGTGTGTGTTCAGAAACTTTTCTAGCTGAAGTAATGGCCAAGAGAAAGGCAGTTTTCCAGGAAAGAAACTTTAAATCTGCAGAGGCAGCTGGCTCAAAAGGAGACAGAGTAAGTTTCTCAATCATAAAATTAAGATCCCAAGCAGAAGTAGGTGCCCTTCTAGGAGGTTTTAAATTGCTAACCCCCCTGAGGAACTGCTTCATCAAAGGATGTTTGAAGATGGGTTGTTCCAAGGAACAAAAAGCAGAAATTGCTGAGGCATGAATCTTGATTGAAGAAAAGGAAAGTCAACCATTAAGCAAGCCTGCCAGGAAATCAAGAATAAGGGGAAGAGATGGTTGAGAAGAGTCTTCCCCTCTGGTTTGCATCCAAATACGGAATCTTTTCCATTTATATGCATAAGATTTCCTAGTGCTAGGCCTCCTGGCCTCACGAAGAACCTCAACCACCTGTTGAGATAGATTTATACTATGAGCCAGGCCGCCAAATGCAGAGTCTGAAGATGAGGCTGTAAACATTTTCTTATAAGAGAAGAAAGAATCTTAAAGAATTGTTAAATAATAATCTAGTTGGAAGGAAAGATAATATTACTGTTTCAAAACTTGGTACTTTTCCTTGCGGTTCTTGTAATATTTGTGATAAGGTCAAGAACCTGAGTGTCATTAATGATATAAATTTTGTTTCTAAATATTATTTTAATTGTAAATCCACAGGGGTGGTTTATATATTGGGTTGCTCGTGTAATAATATGTGGTACATAGGACAGACCAAACGCATGGTAAGAATCCGTATTTTGGAGCATTTAAAAGACATTAAAAATCAAAATTTGAATAGTCCTGTTGCTAAACATTTTCATGAAACACATAATAGTTCTTCTAGTAGTTTAATATTTAGCATACTGGGAAAGCCGTTCCTCAAAAGAGGGGATGACATTGTAGTTAAATTATTGGAGTTAGAAACTAGAGTGATTTTCAAGTTTCATACTCTAAAGCCTAATGGTATGAATCAGGAATTAGGCAATTGATTATTTATTATATTTTATATGGAGAATATTTATTCATCATAAATTCATGGTCACTTTAAATTTTGGAAGTTGGTATTTAAATATTTGATTGTTTAATATGTTAATTGAATATGTCAATTGTAGAGTGAGTTTATAAGTATTATGTTCACACTCAATTAAATGTGATCCTTGAAGGTGAATTGCCGAGGTACCAGATCGCTGGAAATAAAGGAGAGATACTGGTGAAGTGCTGGCGGTTTGTGTTTTTTTCTTGTAAACATTTTCCCTCTTCCTGAACCAAGAGATCTGGTACCAGGGGAAGATGCCAAGGCTGAGACTGGACAAGACTGCGAAGCAGAGGAAACCAATGATGTCTGGGCCAGTCTGGAGCTATGATAATGGCCCTTGGTTTTTCATCCCTTATCTTCAATAGCACTCTGGGAAGAAGTGGCAGAGGAGGGAAGGCATAAATTGAAAACTGTGTCCAGGGGAAGGACAGAGCATCCACTCTTCAGGCTTTGTCATGATGTTCCCTGGTGCAAAAGGTTGGAAGAAGATGATTGTTCAGAGATGAGAAGAGATCCACCTGGGGAGTACCCCAACGTTGAATGATTCAATAGAAGATGGTCTTGTTCAGTTGCCACTTGTGTGGATCCAGGACCTGCCTGCTCAACCGATCTGCCAAGGTGTTGAGCCTTCCTGGAAGAAACTGAGCTATCAGATGTAGGCCCATGGAAGCTGCTATGGACCATAGAATCATGCTTTGTCTGCACAGGGGGTAAGAGTAAATCCCTCCCTGCTTGTTGATGTACTACATAACTGTGGTGTTGTCTGTCCTGACTAGAAGAGTTCCAGGAGAGAGAAGATGCTTGAAAGCCAGCAAGGCCAGCTGGACTGCTATCAATTCCTTCAGATTTATGTGCAATTGAATCTGTTGGTAGCTCCAAGTCCCTTGTATGCACCTGCCATCTAGATGTGCTCCCCAAGTTAAGTCCAAGGCATTTGTGATGAGAGTCATGCTTGCAGGAGGTGGTCAAAAAGGCAGGCCTTTGTTCTGTGAACAGGCTGTCGCTCACCAAAGAAACTCTGTCTGCAGTCAGGGAATCAGAGGAAGTATCAAGTCTAAATCCTGAGTGTGTTGACACCAAAGGTTTTTGAGGTACCATTGTATTTTCCTCATATGCAGTTAGGGATGTTGTGCTCAAGGCCTAAGCAAGTGATACAGTAAGAATGAAAAACACGGTGTGGAATCTGTTTTCCACAGGCAAGACAGTTATTAACTTTCTCTGACATTCATTAAAGCAAGAAAAGAGTGTCCTCAACGGGGTACTTAGCTGAGGATGTCTTCAACCGAAGTAGTTGTAATACAAAAGAAGGTAATCAGCTGACTTGCACTCATACAAATTGCTTCTGCTTCGGGCTCCGCGGCAAGAAAGACTGAGGAAATGGCATTGGCTGCCTTCCTTTATACCTGACATCCTGTCATCAGGTTTACGGCTGAAGGCAGCCAACATCATATACCAAGGCTTTGGTATTCTAGCCAACTGTGGGATACCGGGAGCCAGATAACCCATTTTGTAAGGCCTGCAACAGTGAAACATGATGAACATCATGGAGTGTGAGTCTTGGGACATGGTTAGGGATCTGTAGCAGGCTATGACCTGAATTGCTGTCTTACCCATTGTTAGCTGCACCTGAAGTATCTCTGATGCGTTATGTTGGGCTACCAGTCTGAAGGTGTATGCATCCTTTATGAATATGGAAACAACACTGCCTTTGGAGCTTCGGTCCAAGTTCTGGGGCCGAAAGGTGTGGAATGAGTTATAGCCTGGTAGTGCAGGGGTACTTTCTGCTGTCTTGAACCAAGTCTCTCTTACAGCACAAATGTCGATGTTTTCCATTTTAAGGAGTGCTTCGAGTGAGTGCATTTTGAGATTTAGACTTCTAGCATTGAGCAGCATGACCCTCAAATTGCGTTTGTTTGCAGCTGTTACAGTGGTAATTTGGTCTTTGGAACACCACCTAAAAAGGCACTATAGGGGTGGCAAGACCCGTGGCCAGTATCCAGAAGCCCAGGGGTGACAGATGCAAGCCATCTCTGGCAAAGCATCGAGGTCTGTCAATCATGTCATCCCAGGCAGACAGATACTGGATCCCCTTAGAATGACACCAGAAACTTAGCCAATTGTTGAAATTGATCATTTTCTGATTGTACTGTGGTATCATTCTGGGTGATGGTAGGAGGCTGCTCAGAGCTAAGATCATACCCACCTGGGATACATAATCCGAGAGCTCTTCCATGTCTCTTTTCATGTAGTTTAGGGAGGTACATCTCAGGTCATTCACACCCACATGCACAATGACATAGTCATATTTGTACCTGTTGTTGAGGGACCTGAGTGTGTGCGTTATGTGGTGGATCCTGGCACCTGACAGGAAGCTGACTGTTACTTTCTCCTTATTCAACCTAGTGAGTGGGACATCAGTGTGTCTCACTATCGAGTCACCTATGACTAGTGTGTGTTGGGCATGCTGTTTTGCCTTAGGGGCTTTGGTTGAGTGGCACACTGTTTAGGAGAGTTATGTTTCTCGTGATTAGTGTTTTATTGTGGTGCTCAACTGCATTTCTGCCTTGGAGGTCTCTGCTGTTTGGGTAGATTTTTATGGAGAGCCTCCGCGATGGTGGGTGTGTGGTTTGTGTTTTTATGTGAAGGCAGTGATGGTGTGTGTTCTGGAGGGCTATGTGTTCCATATGGTGTAGTGCAAGTGTTGACCTTCTCCTCTTGACTAGCTATTCTGGTCTTGGCTGGAGAGTGTGTGGCTTCCAATTTGGATATATAAGTGCATCTCTCGCAAGTCTGAGTGTTGAGAGGTAAGAGGAGAGGGTTATCAGTGTACATGAGGCAGTTGCTACATTGCCTCAGGATGCCCAAGTTCATCAGGTTAATAGGAGAAACCACAGAGAACTGACCTTTAGACATGCCTGGAGGGGTGGGCATTAATAATAAGTACTGGAGCGGTTTCCTTGTAGAATGTTTAGTGCTGGTAGCACTTTTGTGTGCTACGATAACTGCTACAAGAAGTCTGGTAAAGTGCTAGACTAATAATCTAGTAAAAGTGTAGGAGAGGAGAAAACTAGCAGATCTATGGGAAAAATTAAAAAGCAGACTTTTTGGCACCGCTCAGAAGCTTACAAACAGTCCTGGATACAGCAAATCTGTATCTGGACTAGACTAGTTACAAGAAAGGTGGGAAACAAGCACAAACATGGGCTTTTAAACCAGAAAGTTGAAAAAGATGGAAAAAAATGCCCAATGGCCAATAAACTACAATTTCTGGGACAGAAACCACTCCTCTTGTGGTAGATAGGCTACCTAGTGCTTACCACTCTCACTGATAAGCTAGAAGGCTTTCCTCCAACACAGAAAGGCTTAGGGGGCTCAGAAGCTTACAAACAGTCCTGGATACAGCAAATCTGTATCTGGACTAGACTAGTTACATGAAAGGTGGGAAACTAGCTCAAACATGGGCTTTTAAACCAGAAAGTTGAAACAGATATTCTTCATAAAATGCATTCTAATACAAAACCTGTTATCTTAGTGACTTTCTAAGTTAGTAAGAACAATACCTAAACTCAGTCTCTAATTTAGGGCCTGTTGTTATTATAATTATTATTGTTTTCTTTATTTTTAATTCTAGTGCTAAGAGTGTGAGCGGAAGGTATTGAAATGCAGGGCATATATCTGATGGTACAGTACTTTTTCTTGACCAAACCTGATTTTTTGGAGGGGTGGGGTATAGTGCTAATCTCTCTGGTTTAATAATTAATAACTGTGAGTGCCTCTCTCACTGATCGTATGTGTGTCTTCATGCAACTGATGCTCACAGAAGCACTGATTCAGTTTCCCCTTCATCGCTGGTAAGTCAGCTAGGTTGCAAAGTGATTGATAGGCAAGATCCTTTTCCTTACATCGGATATTGTGACACTATCTCACCTGAAAGGCTCATTTGAAATGCTGTGACAGTACTTTTGCTTTAATGGAATAAACTATTTAAATTAAGTACAGACATTATTTTACATGGGTGCATTCGACTTTGTTTTATGGCAGACCCTGACAGAAAAACTAAACCATGTGAACTTGTAAGCTGCAGTTCCAGCAGGCCCAATTAACCCGAATTATTGAGACTCACCATGATACTTTCTCCATTTAGAGAAAGGTTTACATGCACCCCCCCCCCAGAAAAAAAAACCTACCAGTGTCTCTTATTACTGACTATATTCAAGTTCAAATACATAGCTGTTAACAGTTCTTGATTTTACCTCAAAATGTTGACAGAACTGCCATTCTTCAGAGCAATTGAGTTTTTGCAGTAAAGCAGGGTGGACTGAACCAGTGGCATCATGCCTATTAGGCACTCAGTAGCACAAGTCCCATTACGTTTTTATTGTTTATTTCAACCCACCACCACCACCACCACAATTTAAATTAATAAGGAAGATAGCCAAATTACTTAAAAAAAAAATCAGTGGAAAAATTGCACTTCTCGGTAACCGAAAGAAGACAAAACCCAAATATCAGAAGCTTTGTCGTTTTTCTTTTCTTTTTTCTTCTTCAGGCTGCTCAAGCTTATGGTACCATGGTTACCGCTTCTCCCTCTTTGCTCGCGATGGTCCCTATTTGAGCAGCTGTGTCCTGCAGAAAAAAGAAAAGAAAATGGCACATGTTCTGAGATTTTTGGGATAAAAAATGTTTGCCAAATTACCCTTAATAGTCGCATGAAACAATTATTTGAGACAAATATATAAAACAGCACAAGCAACTTAAATGATATAAAATAAGCTTTTATTGTGACAAAAAAATAAAGTTCAGTGTTTTGTGCTATGATTCATCCTGCAAAATCCGACAGTTCCAGAAAATGTCCCACTATGGGCATTTGAGAAGGTAGCAACTTTACACAGTTACCTTAAAAACTTAGTTTATATGTTAGCATAACATCAGTCTCTTCTTATGAAATAATTTCTGTAAGTACTGTAATTAATTCCTCTAGGAAATTTTTAACAATTGTCCAAGTAGACATGCTCCTAATGGATCCCCAGGCATTTGGAGATTTGTGCCACTCAACATTTTAACTGCATGATGTCCCTGCACTGAACAGTATGTACCTTTCAAATTTCCCTCAATTTTACAGGATGTCCATGATTTTGACTCAGCTTTTCCCCTGCCCTTTTAAAATGTTTGCTGTTCTGGAAAGTCACTAAGGATTAGTCAGTTAATGATATCAGACATTAGAGTTTCATACTTCTTTATGCTTCAATAAATTTATGATGATGATGCAAAACCTGACCTTCAGCTAACTTTTTAAGTGAATTGCAGTAACAATTAGAAATTGCACTTGATTTTTGGGCCTTTGTCCCCCGTTATTTTTTGGCTTTGTTCCTGATTCTTGAGCAAAGAAGTTGAAAGCTGAGAGTAACTGCATTTACATACTTTTTTATTCTGCAGAATATGCATTTTAAAGCACAGCTATAATCGTAGTGGGTTGGGGTTAAAATAAATGGATAATGCCACAAATAAAAAAACACAGACTAATAACTAGGGCAGGGCAAAAGGGGCAGTTGCCCCAGATGCAAGATGTTAAGGGTGTGATTAGCAGGTGACTGTGATGAGTGAGTGCAGCATCAACACTGACTTATGAAGCTGTGAGAATGTTGTGGCCTTGTAAATTAATGCCAATACTGCACTGTCAGTTTCAGCTGAAGTGCGCTGTGTTGTATTAACTCTGTAGGGTTGCCACCTTTTAAGTGGGCCAAAGTGGAACATGGGGGTGTGGCCAGTATGACACTGGCCCACCCCTTCCATGACATCACCACAGAAGTGGTGAAGGAGAGTGTGAAGTTATTACAGCATACTGAAATCTCACAAAACATTTAAATTATGTAGCTTTAACAGTAAAAGCAAAATATTGCTGCAAAAACACACTAAACTCAAAGCAGTACATTTTAAACTTATTAAAGACAGCATTAAAAATAAAATGCACACATTTCCACTTATAAAAGCAAACTATCTTAAAAACAGTCATGAGAACATGTACCTAGTAGAATATGAAATGCACTACATTTATCTATGAACATATCACCTCAAGCATAAAAAAGTTATGGTACTTACGTATTATCGCAACCACATTTTCGCGCTAATGCTGGTTGCTTCTCCTTGTGTCAACTGGGACCAATGAAGTATGAAAAAAGCTCAGAGACATGTTTTCTGTAATGTGTTCTGGTTTTCAGGAAGGTTTCCCACTGAAACGGCTGAAGAAATAAGGTTTGAGAAACAGGTTTCCCCATTTACTGCCAGCATCTCATGATGTCAGTTAAGCAAGTCCCCCATTCCATTTAAAACGCGTTCCTTTTTCACAGCCTTTGCCCTGAGAACAGAAAGCCATCAGAAAAGAGAAGCAAAGCAGTACCTTGTCTAACTTCTTACAAAGTAATCGGGAAGGGTAGACTGTTAAAATACTCTTTTGTGGGATCTTGGTGGTGGGTTTGTAAAAACGATTAAGGGTTTTCAAATGTGAAGATTTGTGCCTAGCGTTCTCGAAAGCAGCTAATCCATTGGAAATGTGTGTGAGTGTCTAAACATCGTACGCTATAACTTGCCCACACTCCTTTCCGGCCAACGTACTTATATACCCGCAGCCACTGTGATGATCACTGAATTCAATGCTTGACGTCTTTCAAGCATGCTAGCCGCAAATCATCAAATTTGAACCCTTAAACATTTTACAAACCCACCACCAACATCCCAGAAGAGTTTTTAACAGTCTACCCTTCCTGATTACACTCCCTTTTTGTTGTTTGAGTAAAAGAGAAGAAAGTCCAGCACATCGGAAAATGTGGTTGCGATAATACGCAAGTACCAAAGTTATATACAAATTTTCACTTTTAAAAGTAGTTCTTGCAAGTCATCACTAAATAACCACTAGAAAAATACCCATAGCAGTACATCTGAACTTCTTGAAGACAGCATTAAAAAAAATAAATTACACACATTTCCATTAAAAAAGTGCAAACTGCCCCAAAACATTTCCATCTGTAAATGCAAAGTACCCAAAAACAACCACAATAGCATTAGAAATGTATCAAGTACACTACATTTAGCCACGAAGATTGCCCCTACCAGTAATAAAAAAAACTTCTATAAACGCATTTTAACCTTTAAAAACTACTGCTTCCAAATCATCCCAAAACAACCACAACTATAGATTACATTTTATATATGTATGTGTATATTTATATATATATATATATATATATATATATATATACACACACACACACACACATACGTATATATATATATATATATATATATATATATATATATATATATATATATATAAAACGCACACGTACATATTTCTTGTACCTTTAAAAACTACTACTTGCAAATCTCAAAATAACTAATGCACACATTTAAATACCATACAATGCACCCATTTACCTATAAACATTAAAAAGTTAAAAACTGAAATAAAATGCAATATTCCCATTTTTAAAAAAAGCTAGAACCATAAAATACTATTTGTACTTACCACTACAATCATAGCATTTGCTGGACTGGCTGCCTAGCGGATGGCTGGCTGGAGTGGCTAGCTGGCTGACTGGCTGCTGGCATAGCAGGCTGGCTGCTGGAGTAGCTGGCTGGCTGGCTGCTGGATTAGCTACTAGTAGACTACTGGAGTAGCTAGCTGGCTGATGGAATGGCTAGCTGGCTGGCTGGCTGCTGGAGTTGCTAGCTGGCTGTCTGGCTAGATGGCTGCTGGAGTGTCTGGCTTGCTAGCTGGCTGCTGGATTGGCTAGCTGGCTGTCTGGCTTTTGGTGTGGCTAGCTGGATGGATGGCTACTGGAGTGGCTAGCCAGCTAGCTGGCTACTGGAGTAGCTAGCTGTCTTTCCCACCTTTAGGTATTCTGGAACTTTGTGACAATTTCTTTTGAATGGACTTGCGTTAGTGTCCTCATCTCATAACACTTATACTTCCATCAGATGAATATAATAAAACTCCCCTCTCTGCCTTCTGCAAATACCAAGCTATAGTACACATTTAGTATATCTGTACATTTTCCATCCTTTTTTTTTTATTCAAACTGTGACACCCCTGCACTGGCCCAGTAATCAAGGAGCGTCACTCCTCACCACTAGCACCAGTGAGGGACATGCACATTGGGAGGATGACAAGTACACACACAGTAAAGTACAATTTCCCTTAAGAGCACACAGAGATAAAAGTCATTCTGGGGCTGGTTTCTCCCTCTTTCTCCAGATCCCCAATAAGACTCCCCACTGGTACAGCTATAGGGTTAAGATCTCAGCCGAGTGGTAAAGCCAAAACCTCCAGCACCCTCTCTGTCCAACCAGTGCTTCGTGTCCCTGCCCAAGTAGCTCACACACACACACACACACACACACACACACACACACACACACACACACACACACACTTTGAGATTTGATTTATATACAAACACATACACACACTCCTGGGGAAGGCTAGCACAGTTTCACTAGCTATGCTCCATTCTGCCAAGACTATAAAGTAGTAATCACTGCCACCAACCACTTTTATGAGCTACTTTAAGGCCTTTCCCAAAGTGTGCCCAATCTTACTGTGTAATGTTACTGTTATCCAAATAGTAAGTGTGACCAAACTAAGGCTATTCAAAAGTGGCCTGTACAGTGCCACCAAATACATATGTAAGTACTCTAAGAGCTTAAATATCTCTAAATAAATGAGCCACAATTAAAAGGTTTAAATATATTTAATAATAAATAATAAAAGCAAAAGACAATACTCAGTAACTCAGCACAGTGACAACAGAGTTCAGAATTACAGGAAATATTTTAAAACAACATTGCAGGACAATCTCACATAAATACAGAAAACATCTAAACTAATACTACTATACTCCTATCTATTTCTATGAGAGGTTACTGTGCCTATTTCTTATTTAAAGAGCCAGACAAATGCAAGTGCTGAGTGGATGTTTACAGGTCCAAAGATAAATACAAAATGCACAGACTCACTCTCAAGTTAATGTCAAACATTTCTGCTGAGTTGTTTCAGAATGGGTTCCCTTCGGAATCTCGAAATCCTAAAGCTTCGAATTTCATATATGATTAAAGTTTTAGAACTTCAAAATTCTGAATGGAAATCTGCATACAGTGCAGAATGGGAGATTTCCCTTTTCACTACTGTAGTGCGATCTCAGAGTTGGTATATTTAAGTAACGGGGGTTAGAGGGTGCAGGGGGGCTTGCTCCCCTGCAGAAATGTTGAGAAAGTTGTTTTTTCTTTTGGATTTATTTCAGAATGTCGAGATTCCCAAACACTGATAATATGGTCTCTATCATATGAGATTCGATGCTTTGAAAATTCAAGATTCAGAAGTGAATCCTTCAGATTACATCATTCTTTGCACCTCTGTGTCAAAAAATACTTATTTTTCAGATGTTTGCCTGGAACTGGAAATCATAAAACAGTTAAATACTTTTACCTTTGAAATCTGTAATTATTTCTGTTTCCAGACAACAGGAAAACCTCCTAGCTCTAGACTTCCTATCTCTTTGCATTACCTAACTTTATAGCACAGTCATAACTTCAACTTATTTTCTTAAGAGTTTTGCAAGTTAACTCTGTATGTTCCTTCTACCATGAAAACATACATTTGCATAGGCATATAGTCCATATACATTTCTGCTCTTCTCCAGCAGGGTACACTGTGGTTACATTCTTGAAGCTCAGCACATATAGTAGGTATAAAAAGTTTACACACCCCTGTTAAAATGCCACGTTTTTGTGATATAAAAAAATGAGATCACAATAAATCATTTCAAAACTTTTTCCACCTTTAATGTGACATATAACCTGTACCATTGAATTGAAAAACAAACAGATCTGTTAGGGGAAAAAATATAAAAAATAAAAAAGCATACAATACACTGGTTGCATAAGTGTGCACATGCTTAAACTAATACTTTGTTGTGTGTGCACACCCTTAAACTAATACAGTGTTGAAGCACCTTTTGATTTAATTACAACATTCAGTCTTCTTGGGTACACATCTGCCATCAATTAAAGAGACTATGATTAACCCCAAATAAAGTTCAGCTCTCCTAGTAGGATTTTCCTGACATTTACTCAGTTGCCTGCTACAGCAAAAGCCATGGTTCACAGAAAGCTTACAAAGCATCAAAGGGAACTCATTGTTGAAAGGTATCAGTCAGAAGAAGGGTACAAAAAAATTTCCACAGCATTGGATATACCATGGAACATGGTGAAGACAGTCATCAAAAAGTAGGGAAAATATGGGACAATAGTGATGCTGCAAAGAACTGGACGTTCCTCCAAAATTGATGAAAAGAAAAGACAAAACTGGTCAGGGAGGCTGCCAAGAGACCTACAGCAACACTGAAGGAGCTGCAGGAATTTCTGGCAAGTACTGGTTGTGTACTACATGTGACAGCAATCTGCTGTATTCTTCATATGTCTGGACTATGGGGTAGGGGTGCAAGATGGAAGTCTTTTCTTACACAGAAAAACATCCAGGCTCGGCTAAAACTTGCAAAACAATACATCCAGTCTCCCAAAAGCATGTGGGAAAATGTGTTATGGTCTGATGAGACCAGGGTTAAACTTTTTGACCACAATTCCAAAAGATACGTTTGGCACAAAACAACACTTTGCATCACCAAAAGAATACCATCCCTACGGACCCTGGTAATTACCGCCCCATAAGCTTAACAAGCCTGGTCTGCAAAGCTATGGAGAGGATCATAATGGAACTCATAAATAAAGACATAGGGGACCTACAGACATTGGATCCTACCCAATTCGGCTTTGTCAAGGGCAGATCATGCCTCTTGAACTTGGTCGACTTTTTTGAAACAGTCACCAAGGCCATTGATGAGGGTAAGGCAGTTCACACAGCCTACCTTGACCTTGCAAAAGCTTTCGACACAATACCCCACTCGGGTATCATAGAAAAGCTCACCAGCTTAAATGTAAACCCATATGTCACAAGATGGGTTGCAAACTGGCTCAAGGACAGAACCCACAGGGTTAGAGTTGCTGGTGCCATGTCAGACTCCAAGCCAGTCACAAGCAGTGTCCCACAGGGCTCAGTCCTGGGCCCCCTCTTGTTCGGCATCTACTTTTCAGAAGTGCAGGCAAACATAGGAGGATTGTGGCTGACAAAGTTTGCAGATGACTGCAAACTGGGCACCATAGTTGAAAATCCATCAGACACAGATATCCTTCAGAGAGGTCTCATAGAAATGGATAACTGGTGCCAGAGCCATGGCCTTAAGCTAAACGCCAAAAAATGTATAGTCATACCCTTTGGTAAAAACAAGGTAACCCCAAGTTACCACATAGGTGGCAATCCATTAAGCACAGAAGAGGTTATCAGGGACCTGGGGACCCAAGTTGACAGTAACCTTTCTTTTGACACTTGCATTGCCAAAGTGGTTAGGAGGACGTTCTACATTGCCCACCTGATTATGAAGGGATTCACATCCAGATCAAGGGAGGTCATTGTTCCCCTGTACTCTTCACTTATCAGACCAATGATTGAGTACAATGCCCCATTCGGAATGTATCTTACCCGACACCTGCAGCAATTGGAAAGACCCCAAAAGTTCCTCACCAAAAGGATAAAGGGGCTCAAAAATATGCCATATGCTGCCCGACTGAAGAAACTCCAGCTCTATTCAGTCGCATACCGTCTGCTCAGAGGTGACCTGTGCCTGACATACAAGGCCATGTCCAACCCGGAATTAATGGACATGCTCCACCTCAAAATATCCAAATCCACCAGAGCCACAAGAGCAAGAGACTTAAACCTCAACACGGATATAAATAGGACGTGCTGGAGGGACAGATTCATCACCCAGAGACTCCCTATGCTGTGGAACAGAATCCCGGTCCATGTGAGACAGAGCACCTCGCTGGCTCTGTTCAAGAGGAATCTTGACCAGTGGATGGGAGATCGTAAGTTTACCCCGGGGATCATCTCTGTATCACTGCTGGACAGAGGCACGGCAAACTAATGGGTATAGTATTCTTCAACCTAAGGGGTGGTGAAAGCCACACAACTCTGGCTAGGCTTATAAATGCCCTAGGGCAGATAGCCTAGTATGAACTTATGAACCTAATCCCCGTGGAGAAGCATAGTGGTGGCAGTATCATGCTTTGGGGTTGCTTTTCTTCATCTGGAAATGGGCCTTTAGTCAATGTGGAGGGAATTATGAACAGTTCCAAATACCAGTCACTTTTGGCTCAAAACCTTCAGGTGTCTGCTAGAAAGCTGAAGATGAAGAGGAATTTCACCTTTCAGCACGACAATGACCCCAATCATACATTCAAATCAATAAAAGAATGACTTCACTGGAAAAAAATTAAAGTTTTGGAATGGCCCAGCCAGAGCCCAGACCTAAATCTAATAGAAAATCTGTGGGGTGTCTTGAAGACGGCTGTGCGCAAGAGATGCCCTCGCAAGCTGGCAGGTTTGGAGTGCTTTTGCAAGGAACAGTGGGCAAATATTGCCAAGTCAAGCGGTGCCATGCTGATAGACTCCTACCCAAGAAGGCTGAATGTTGTTATTAAATCAAAAGGTGCTTCAACACTGTATTAGTTTAAGGATGTGTGCACACACAAAGTATTAGTTTAAGGGTGTGCACACTTATGCAACCAGTGTATTGTATGCTTTTTTGATTTTTTATATTTTTTCCCCTAACAGATCTGTTTGTTTTTCAATTGAATTGTACAGGTTATATGTCACACTAAAGATGGGAAAAGTTTTGAAATAATTTATTGTGGTCTCATTTTTTTATATCACAAAAACGTGGCATTTTTAACAGGGATGTGTAAACTTTTTATATCCACTATAACATACAGTTTAACACACACTTCTGCACCAGCAGTTTAATACACACATAACATATAGTTCACATACATTTGTAAGACAAGCCTATGGATCCTATTAATATTCACAAATGATATAGAATTATTTACAAAATTCTAGCTAGCTGGGCTGGCAGCCTTCACACAAATCATTCGAGTTTATTAAATTTAACTTCTCTCTCCTTTTTTGCTCTGTCATGAATGTATAAGGAGCTTTGGTTAACCCTTCCTCATTTTAGGTCTTTTCTGTCCTGGATATTTTCCATGATTTACTTGGTAGCATTGTTTATCTTCCTTAATCCATGGCTTCTTAAATTCTGAAAAAATGTTATATTTTTCCATAACATTTAATGCCACCTCATTTGAATGTAAGAATTTTTCTTTCTAATTGACTTGCATATTTGTTTTATATGAAAACTGTTGCTTCAATGTCTGGAGGTTTTATGCATCCCTAGTGCTTATCTACATTGTATTGTATTCATGCCTGTTTGCTAGTAGTTTTACAATGTAATACGCAAACTTTCTTGAAGTCTTCCCTTGTGGAATTTGTCTGATTGGTTCTCTTGATTATGGTTAAAGATGATTGTGAAACACATTGCTTATTACTGTTTTCCAAATGGCTTTTCATTTCCAGATTTTATTTATCCTTTGTTGACTGTCACACTAGGCTAGTGGCCTCTTTTCAGGGGAGACCCAAGGTGGTGTTTATACTACTGGGCTAAATTTGGCCTACTCATTGTGTGATCTTTTTCATCCATCTGAGCTACCACCAACTCAAGCAGATGGGATTTTGGCTTAACATATCAGAAGAACAACACACTCAGGAAGGCAGCACCTCCTTATGCTGCACTGTAATATCAGCAATCCAGTCATCTGCAGTGGGAAGAGAACCCACAGACATCTGGTCTTCCAGCACCAAAGGCAAGTGTGCTTACTCTTGAACCAATGACATGGCTAAAGCCCCTTTTCATCTTTTGCATGATTATCTAGTCAAATTGTTTATGTCAAGAGATGGAAAATCCTCTCTCTCTCTTTCAGCTTGACTTTTGTAGGTCATGAACAATTATTCTGGTCTTAGATGTGGTTTCAGTCAAGTTATTATCTGGCATATGAAAATCCTAAATATGCAGTGCACCCAGTTTGTTAACTTCTTTCATGCTTCCTACCAAGTTCTTATTTTTCTACTTAATCGTACAGCAGAATTCTATGCACATTCACTTTGTGTGCCTTGTGCTGTGACATCAGTGAAAACAGTATTTCTTACAGCTCTTCATCTTTTCCTTGTTTGTTTATTTGTTGTTTCTTTGACCCCTTCCACTACACGATTGCACATATTCTTCTGTTTTATTATATTCTTTCTGACACCTGTACAAATGATTATTGCTGGAATTCTTACTTTTCATTCATGTTGTCTGCATGCCAGGTTTCTGTCACTGCCACAATATCAGTACATTTGTCTTAACTAGTACTACTAGTTTGGGGAGTATTTTCCAAGACTGTGGGTATTGGTACTATATTTTTGATTTGCAACTTTCCTCCATCCATGGTGATATTGTGTGTTTGCAGAAGTAGTCACACCTCGGACATTCTAAGGGGATCAGCCTGGGATGACATGATCGAGAGATCTCGATGCTTTGCCAAAGATGGTCTTCATCTGTCCCCCCTGGGATTTCAGCTACTGGCTAAGGTTCTTCCCACCCCCCATAGTGACTTTTTTAGGCAGTGTCTCAAACACAAAATTCCCAATGTAAAATCTCCATCTAAAAACAACCTCATGGTTATGCTGCTAAATGAAATCTCAACACGAAAATGCACTCACTGGAAGCTGTCCTCACCTTGGAAGATGCAGACATTTGTCTAGTCATGGATACCTGATTCAAGGTTGTGGAGAGCACCCCAACCATACTGGGTTACACCTCTTTCCACATGTTCAGACCTCAAACTGAAGGTGTAAAAACTAAAGGAGGCAGTGTATCAACATTCATTAAAGATAAATACACCTCCAGATTGGTTAAACAGTATGATTCCCCAGAGACACTTCAGGTGCAATTAACTGTTGATAGGATAACTATTCAAGTCATTGCCAGCTACAGGACCCCCTCCATGAATCAGGACACCCATTCTGCCTATTTGGATCTACTTGAATCTATCAAGATACATCCAAACACCATGGTTTTGGACAATTTTAACTACCCATCCATTGTCTGGGTAAATTACTCGTGCTCAAACTCACTTGCCCAAAGGTTCCTTGACTTTGTTAACTCCAGTGCCCCAGACCAGCTGGTTGACACCTCCACAAGGGGTGCCAACATCTTAGATCTGGTGCTTACCAATATAGCAGACCACTGTAGCAATTGGTGAGATCTGACCACAAATTGGTCTCATTCAAAATAACTATCACACCTGACCCACCCCCCCCAGTAGCAACTAAACTAAAAAACTTCTGCAGAGCAAATTATGACCTCTTACAGGATGGTATAAATAGCTTCACTGCATCTTCTCCCTCAGATGGAATTGGCAACTATGCTGAGCTCTACACCAATGCTTTGTACGAACACCCATACACCTGCATTGACTCGGCCTTACCTGATCGGACAAAAACAAGTTCCTCAAGGAAGAGCAAACCTACCTGGTGGACAACTGCCATTAATAGGCTTTACAATAAGAGGAAGAAAATGTTGTATAAGAGTAAGAGGGAGTGAGCCCTCCAAAACTGGAAACACTCCCTCCTTAGCTTAAACAAGAAAATAAGACTTCTTGTGAAGTCCTCCAAAGCAAACTATGAATCCAGATTAGCTTCCTCAACTAAGCGCAACCATAAGGCATTCTTTAGTTACATCTGTAACATAAAAGGAAAGGCCCAGATTTGGAACAAACTGATAGTTAATGATACCACATATCCTGAGCATCTGAACATAGCTAACCTGTTGGCCGACAGGTTCTGTGAAAACTTCACACCCTCTCCCTGCCACACGTACACCATGACATCCCTACCACATGTCACCTACCTTGTATTTCTAAAATGCAGCTCATAAATGCCCTCTCTAAGGACAAAAACACAGCATCTATGGGACCTGATAACATCCCAGGTTGCATCCTACAAGGGCTCCAATATGAATTAGCTATACCACTGAGTACTCTTTTCAGTAACAGTCTAGGCACTGGCTATGTACCAGCTGAATGGAAAACAGACACCATTATTCCCTTGCATAAAGGTGGTGTTTCCACTGACCCCAGGAACTATAGACCTATTAGCCTGATTAGCCTTATTTGGAAGGCCATGGAGTGAATCATCATGGACCTTATCAACAAAGATGTAGGTAATCTCTATACACTTGACCCACGTTTATATCACGTTATAGAAAGATGAAAATAGCGAAAACTATTTCATCAGCCCCAAAACATCTAAACATGAAAATATCAAACATTCAGAACAGCAAATTTTTTCCCATGGAAAAAATGTTCTGCTCCGAAACACATGCACACAACACAAGCACATTAAACAAACAGCAACCACACAGATACACTTAAATTCCTACATCTAACGTTACAATAAACTAAACATACACTACTATCTACCCACTTACCTTAACCCAAACCCTAACCCTAAGGTCCGTCACTATCGCACACTCACCTAACCCGTGCCCTAACCCTAACTCACTTAAACCGCCCCTAACCCTAAAGTCTGTCACTATCGCTGCTTTTATTTATGAGTACTTAGGATTTTAAAATACTTGACGGGATGTGACATCCTACCAGTGATGGTGGTTGTGAACATGTGACCTGGGATGTTAGGTATATTTTGAAGTTGTGTGCCTATTGTTTTTATCTGAGGAAATTCCACAATTGAGTGGGACGAAAAGTGCTTTATTCAATAAATCCTTTACTTTTGTTTTCCTGTACGGCAGTGATTTATTATTATATGGGTGGTTTTTGGACTTCATCTTCAGCTACTTGTCGTGTTTTTCCAAGTTTAGCTTTGTGTTTCAATGGTTTTATGTGTGTTGATATGGCTGAAGAAACTTTGTCCATTCCTACCACAACACAACAAGATGGAGAAAGCAAGAACCTGTTTCCTTTGTTTGAATCTTTGCTACAATGAGTTGATGTTCTGGCAAAAAGACTTGATTCCTCTGCTACTAACTCGACTAACTCACAACCATTCACTACTTCAGTAAACTTAGTCCAGTTGGACTTAGCACATGAAACCGCTACTGTGGATCATGTTCGGACTGATTTAACATCTTCCCCTAATTTACAGCTTCAACAAGGGGGAATCAATGTCGTGCAACATGACAAGACCTTACAACTGGAAAGTGTGAACAATGTAAATCCACATATTGACATGAATGGATTCCCGGGGCTTATTGGAGCTCCAAGATTGTCTAGATGGTTGTCAGAACCATTAACAGTGCAGACACCATCCAACAGCAGTACTCAAGAGCAACCGGCTGGGGGATCTGTGGATATCTTGGCTCAACTAAAACTGCTTGACCAAAAATTGGTTAAGCACAAGAAGATCCAGCTTGAAACAGCTTACTTTCGCAAATGTATAAGTGAAGGTCTTGTCCCTAAGGGACTTAGGTCATGGCAGTACCTGACTGGGTTGGTGGATGGGTCACCCTTCCACCAGGATTTGCTAAAATTATTTAACAAGCATGGGCTTGAATTACTTGAATTAATGTGCAAACACTATCAGAATTTTTCCGATGTGCTTGTGAAAGAAGCAACTGCCTTGGATGATTCTATACAGAAAAACTTAGACTTTGCATGCTACAAATTATGAGTATGAGCATACATTTACTAGTATCGACCAGTACATTGGTAAAAATCAAGGAAACCAAAATAAAAAACTGAAC
The DNA here is from genome assembly GCF_019279795.1 of Protopterus annectens. Lineage (NCBI taxonomy): Eukaryota > Metazoa > Chordata > Ceratodontiformes > Protopteridae > Protopterus > Protopterus annectens. The sequence goes on along the minus strand of NC_056751.1, from coordinate 505,778,402 downwards.
AGAGACAGACAGGCGTATGCTAGCGGTCTAGCTTATTCAAAACCTCCTGCTTCTCAAACAGGATCACTTATTGGTCAGAACTTGTTCAACAGAGGTGAGCAGGACAACCACCATGTTTGTAACGTACAGAGGGAGAACCATACTAGGCAGCAGCCAATACAAGAGGTTATTCATAACGCTCAGGCTGAAAATGTTGGGGACTTGGATTATGCTTCTGTGGTTACTAGACACATGCAATTTAATGAACCTAATACAGAACAATATGGAAATTTTTGGAAGGGAGCCTCCCATTACAATTTGAGACAGAACATCAACCATCCTGACAACTACAACAATTTCAACAAGCGGGGCAAGAGAGGAAGGTAATGGACATTAGCCTTCTTCAAGAGGATGCCTGTAGAATTATGCATAACTTGACTAAAGACTTTAAAATGTTTAACTTTACTGAAGTACAAATTGACCCTATATTAAAAGAGTTGTTTGCTAAAGGTAGCACGTTTGTACCTACTAATAAGGCTGATTTAGCCAAAACATTAATCAATGTCAAATTATTTACAAGAAAACTGAATTTGAATGTGTTATTTGGTGAGGATATGACCAGAGATAATAACTATCATGTTGGTAGTACTTATTTACCACCAATGCATCCTGTCTTAGCTTTATTTGACAAAATGTGTGAAATGGATTTACGAAGTACTTTGTCTATGAATACACATAATGGAAATGTGGCATCCAATGTTTCCCCAGAAGAAAGGTTAGCCTTAAACTTAATCAGGGAGGCAGGGGTTAGAATTATGCAACCCGACAAGGGTGGTGGCTTAGTTATCATGTCAGAGGAAGATTATATTGCAAAAATACTAAGCATTTAAGAGAAGTCAAGAAATTAACTTAATCAAGCATATACTCAAATTCATTCCTTTTTTAATGATTTATTTACTGAGGGATGAATTGACCTTTCAGTCTTGAACTATCTAACTATGCTTGCACCCAGGTTTCCAATTCTTTTCGGGATCCCTAAGATTCATAAGTCTGTGACAGACCCACCTATGAGACCATTAGTCGATGCAAGAAATAGCATAATCTACTCCTGTGCAAAGTTAGTGGATAATATTCTCAAAAAATATGTGACTCAAGAACCTGACATTTGTAAAGACTCATGGTCATTCCTTCAAAACATTAACATCTTTAAGTACGACAAAGATCTACATTTTTTGACCATCGATGTGAAAGATTTGTACTCATCCATACCCCATGAGGAGGGTATAGAATGGGTTAATTTTATGCTTAGAAAAAGAGGGGCACATCCACCGGAAATTACATTGGTTGAAGAATTGTTGGATATTATTTTGTCCTACAATTTTTTGACCTTCAATAACAGAATTTACCTCCAGAAAGTCAGTGTGGCCATGGGCTCCCCTTGTGGGGCAAGCTTTGCCAATTTGGTCATGGCCTACTGGGAGCAGGAACTTGTCAGGAAGAACCAACAAGTTGTCAACCATATAAAATATTATATGCACTTTTTAGATGATATTTTTATACTAGTAAAAGGTGACGAAAAAACAGCTGAGGAATTGGTGACATTTTTTAATTCAACCACCCACTTCCTGCATTTACATGTACCGTTAGTCCAGACAGGATCACGTATTTGGACGTAGATCTATGTATGGACTATGGTGAAAACTGCTTTTGTGCCAAAATTTACAGAAAGGAGACTTATTCCAACACCTTTTTGCACTACAGTAGTTGCCACCCTTGGCACCAGAAGAGATCAGTAGTGAAAGGCCAATTGGTCAGGGCCACAAGCATGGTATCAAGAGACCTTGACTTTCTGGAGGAATGCCAACTATTAAAGGGTATGTTTGTCAGATGTGGTTATCCTAGACAACTTCTTGACAAACTTAATAAAGAAGTAGTAGATAAAAGGAACTCGGGGACTTACCAGCGTATTCTTAGTATTAAACAAAAAGAAGGTCCTATGATGTTCCCTTCAGTTACAAACCAGGAAGAGCATGACACTGCACCATGGTTGAAGATTTTTTACTCCGTTTAGTATTGATAGTGATGCAATTCAGACAATTATTTATAAAAACTTGTCCTTGATACAAAATGACAATGATTTGAGAATTAAACTAACAGAGGTACCTAGAATAGTGTGGAAAAGAGGTCAGAATTTAAAACAATTATTGGAAGGTCAGACTCCGGGACCGTCAGGTAGGAGAGGCATGTTCCAATGCAACATGTATAACTTTTGTTCACACATGGTTGCAGGGGAATCTTTTAGCCTTAGGAATCATAAGTACAAGTTAAAACACAAATTCAATTGTCAATCAAAAACCGTCATTTATTTAGCTAAGTGCCAACAAGGCATTGGATTTTACACTGGTAAGACCGACAGGAAACTACGTGACCGGATCTATGAATATCTTTATCACATTAAAAAAGGTAAACTAGAAAATGCTTTAACTAAACACACTTCAGAGAACCCAAACCATAAATGTATGTTTAGAGCAGTAGATTGTATTCTATCGGATGGGAGGGGTGGCCCTGATTCTGCAAGTTTAGAGGTACTGGAACTTCTTTGGCAATTGCGAACTGATGCATGTTCGTTTCCAGGTTTGAATGAAACATGCACAGTTAGCTGTATTTTAAAACTCAAGAGCTTAACTAGATAAACAGCTCAGGATATTTATCTTTGTGTGTGTGTGTGTGTGTGTGTGTGTGTGTGTATATATATATATATATATATATATATATATATATATATATATATATATATATATATATTATATATTTTTTATATACATATTTTTTTCATGTATACATTTTTTCACTATATTTATTTGTGCAAATATAACAAGAGAGTGTTTATAATCTTAATGTTTTTATTTATGGGTACTTAGGATTTTAAAATACTTGACAGGATGTGACATCCTACCAGTGATGGTGGTTGTGAACATAAGACCTGAGGAGTTAGGTATATTTTGAAGTTTTGTGCCTATTTTTTTTATCTGAAGAAGTCCCACAGTTGAGTGGGACGAAAAGCGCTTTATTCAATAAATCCTTTACTATTATTTTCCTGTACGGTAGTGATTTATTATTACATGGGTGGTTTTTGGACTTCATCTTCAGCTACTTGTCATGTTTAAACAAATGACTCATGCCAAAGTCATGGCCTTAAACTTAATGCAAAAATGTATTATCATTCCTTTTGGTAAAAGTGATGTTTCTGCTAACTATCACATCAATAGCAACACCTTAAGTACACACTCAGTGGTGAGAAACCTGGGCACACAGGTTAAGAGCAACCTTACCTGTGACCACCATGTCTCCACAGTGGTAAGAAGGGCATTCTATATTGCTCATCTCATATGTAAGGGCATTGAAGTTATAACATCCCTGTACTCTTCTCTCATCAGGCCGATAATTGAGTACAACACCCCTTTTAGTATATACCTTTCCAAGCACCTGCAGCAATTGAAGAAACCACAAAGGATCCTCATAAGGAAAATTCAAGGTCTTCAGTATCTGTTCTATGGGGAATCATCTGAAATCACTGTCACTTTATTCTGTTTCATACAGACTACTCAGAGGTGATATCTGTCTTGCATACAAGGCAATCTCTGACCCTCCTTTATTGGAAATATTGCATACCCATAAGTCAAATGGTACGCAGGTTACTCGCTCTAAGGACCTTAACCTGGTATGTGACATTAATAAAACTTGCTGGAGGGACAGATTTGTCTCCCAGAGGTTACCGCATCTTTGGAACAGACTCCCACTTCATGTCAAACAGAGTACCTCTTTGGGGCCCTCTTCAAACACATCTGGACAATTGGATGGGTGACTGTAAATTTATCACGGGGATCCACTTTTGTCGCTCTTGGACAAGGGCAATAGGTGCTGATCATGGAAATAAGGGTAAGAACATGGCTAGGCTTGTAAGGGCCCTAGGGCCATTAGCCTAGAAACTCTCTATGATCCTATGACATCTCTCTTCATTAAATTAGTGTTAGGATCATTGATGAAGTCAGGAAGAACATAGACATGATTCCATTTTCACACAAAAAAAGAGCAAAGGAAATGTAGTAAACTGCATTCAAGTTACTTTATTACTGATGTTATAAACTGATGAGATTTCTTATAACAATTATTATTGAGTATCATGGTGAATATGAAACAGGATACATATTAGTGGGTCTACTTCTGTTTGTCAAAAACACAGTTTGTAGACAAACAGAAGATCAAGCCTACTTCAACAAAAGTGCATTTTCGCAAATATCGATTCACCAAATTGGGAAAATAAAAAAAAATAAAGATTTTAAACACAATTTTGCAGGGGGGGCAAGCCCCACTGCACCCCCCATGGGGGCTGTACCCCCCCAAACATCCACTACTTAAATATACTAACTCCGAGATCGCACTCTAATGGGGAAAAGTCCCCACTGTAGTGCGATCCCTGAGTTAGTATATTTAACTAACGGGGGTGTGGAGGGTGCAGGTTGGCTTGCCCCCCCCCCTGCAAAACTGTATTTAAAATCTTTATTTATTATTTATTTAGTTATTTATTTATTTATTTTGCCAATTCGGTGAACCGGCTTTCATGAAAGTGGGGTCGTACTTTTCTTTTTCGAGATTATGTAATTTCAGTAATGAAAAGTAGACCCATATTAGTACAGATTCACAATGTTAAGGGCACACAAAATATATCTAATAAGACTTATGGATTCACAGTGCAGCGGTTACACAAATCATAGGTTTATAGGTAGGTACTAGGCTATCTGCCCAAAGGCATTTATAAGCCTAGCTGGAATGTGTTGGCTTTCGCCGCCCCCTTAGATTAGTTCCCTGTGCCTCTGTCCAGCAGAGCCATTGAAGTGATCCCTGGGGTAAACTTTCTGCTTCCCATCCACTCATCAAGGTTTCTTTTGAAGAGGGTTAGTGAGGAGCTCTGCCTAATGTAGATTGGAATCTTGTTCCAGAGCATGGGAAGTCTCTGGGACAGGAATCTATATCTCCAGCACATCTCATTTATTGTTGTGGTGAGGTTTAGATCCCTGGAGCGTGTGTCCTTTGGTTGAGTTACTAAAGAAATAGTCATGGTGGGTTTATGGGTGGGGCCTGCATACATTTTACCAAAGCTTTTTAATATACTCTGGTCTAAAAAATTATATAAGCTAGGCAGCCTTCACAACAGTCCCCAGGATGATGTCATTAAAAAAAATGGTTGAATAACAGGACATTTAAAGAAAAAGTGGAAATACCACATGTGGTATCTCACAAGGTAGTTTTGGGTCATTAATCCTTAAAATTTATATTAGTGTTATTGCAGTGAAACTAAAGGAAATATGTCTCTTACAAGTTTCTTTCTGTATTCTTAAGTTTGATTCCTTTTGATTTGCATATTATTTAACTCTATGAAATCACTTACAAGGACTGCACTTTTAGGTCACTGCCATAAAAGGCACTTGTTCCTTGTGTCCGTACCCAATTAACAAGTGAATAAAATGACAAGAAGAAATTTAGGAACTGGAAAATGTATGGCAGTTTACCTTTAATGTAATGATATGCAGAATAATTTGAAATAAATGTGATTTTCGTTTTTGAAGTTGTATCTACTAGAAAACAGTTTTGAATACTTCTTTTGTATAGACTAACTGGATGATGTGTATTCTGCATCTTACTTTATGTATACTATTGCACTATCTAATTATTGTATTTTGCTTATATTTCTGTGTAGTTTTTCTCGCCGCGCCTCTGCTGAAAATGGACTTCTGTCCCAGTCGGACTTTCCCGGTAAACAAATGTAAATAAATAATAATCACGCTGAATAACAAAAGCCCCAAGGGTAAGCACATAGCTGTGGATAAGTTAGCAATACTAAGTAATGGAAAGGGTTTTCAGTAAAATTAAATGACAGGACCAAAATAACAGTGATGTGAAAAGGAAGAGAAGAAATCTTAGGATTCTGTGATACACAGGATAAAGCAACATCAGAAGAAAACAGGAAGCTGGTGAGGTTGCATTTGGAGTAACAGAAAGTGTTCTAAATTCCACTACTGCTGTGGTAGCACATTTTTATACCCTGCCATAGACTGCTGGTTCCCAGCCCTCCACTTTGATCAGCATGAAGAGTGCACAGAAACAGAGAGAACACAAAAGAGGTGCCAGTGCTGCTCACACAAATTGACTTAATTTTGTTAGGTAAGTAGCCCTACTCCTTTTCATAGGGACATTCTAGGAGGTTGGCTTTGCTGTGAGGCATGCAACGTGGCTACTACACAGCAGATCCACTCTGGGCCCAAAAGCATGATTACTTCTATCATACCCAGAGCTCAACCTGCACACTGTTGTTTTTCTTGGATCTGATTGCCTTCCCACATGATCCCTGAACTCTCCCTCTTGGAAAGGTGAGCAAATTCTTGCCTTACCATTCCCTTCCCTGCCCCTGGCAGCTTCAACAGATACTACAGCTACTAACAGAGCTACAAAGAAGGGAATTAAATGATGCTGATCTGCAAGACAGATAAATCCTCTATGTAAGAAAGTGGTGGAGAGGACACAGCAGAAAACGTTTCTTAACTCAGATGAATTTTCAAGGTCCAGGGAGCCAGTATCATCACCATGTGAAGTGCTGATTGTATGCTAAAGGCCACAGACTTAAGTTTAGTCAGTGGTACAGCATTTGTGAAAGTGTTTAAAACGTCTGACTTGCCAGACCATAGTCTACTGAAACTTTCTGATAATGAATTTGGAGATGATCATGTCAGGTCTATAACTCTTAGCTGAAGGCAAATTCTTTGACTTCCATTTATACGACTACACAGCTGAAAACAAGTCTTTAATTAAGAGAGTTCTGTTGATTAAGGTGAGTACAGTCAGAGTGTTCAATCTCCCCAACCTTTTATGACCTTGAAGTTAGAATAATAAAGTTCGGAAGGTACAGTGGTTAGAGTTCTTTCCATGGGATATTGGAGGGGGCTAAAACAGTTACTGCTTGATTGTCCCTTTAACAGCACCTAGTTATTGATGCTACTGATGTTGACAAATCAGCTTTCATCAAAGTACACTCGGATTATGCAGTCATAGATCTGATTATATTTCATCAAACTATATCTAGCAGAAGGGGAAAAAATCTGTGTGGTTTGCTTAATGTGCAAAGCTAGCATCTTACAGCTAACTCCCTAATAACCTACTGTCCCCTTCTTCCATGCATCCACACTCCTTTCTGTAAAGTAATGTTTTCTTGGTCAGGAGTAATACTAAATCCCTATGTCTGTTGGTAGTGACCTCTTTTACCCCAGTCCTTCATCTTGAGCTCCGTTCATGAGAGGTGATCTGATGCTGGTCTTTAATGTCTTTATTGGTCTTGGTTTGGATAACAGTAGCACCACTTTAGATCTGCATAGATCTAAGTAGAACCTGACTGTGGGTCTTTCAAATAGTTGTAAGAGGATGAACTGGTTGGTGGAACAAATGTTTCAAATATGGAATGGTCTATGTATTGACTTAAAAAGTATAAAATTGTTGGCACATTTAAAAGAGTGGCTGGCCTTTTCTTTGGTAATACAGGAATTACGATGTAATTTGGATCAGGATCAACCAACATTAAGTTTCCTAGCACTATGTTCTTGCCTAGAAATGAATATGTATGCATGTATAGATGGATTACCTTGTGTGTCCATATCATGTTTTTGTTTCCTACAGAAGTGCTTTTGAGCCATTTATAATAATGCTATTTCCTTATTTTCATACTTTCTGCAAAACTGTATGTTCTGCTTCATCTGTGGCATCTTAGTGTCCTACTGAATGTTGTAATAACCTTTCTATTTCATTGAGGCTGCATCCTGGCAAACTACTGTCCCTGATAACTGGTTTTGTGATTCACATGTGACCAGTCATTTCTATTGTTATTACTACTCCTAGGTCTTTTATTTATTAGAATGCTCTAGAGGTAGTGTCTCCAGATTGTACTGTTCCCACAAAAGATACAGCAGTTTGTGCTCATTTGCATTAAACTCCATCCTCCACTTTTTTTAGCCAGTCGATAAGTTCTTTCAGAAGCCTTTCCAGTGTTGCCCTTCCATCTTTACCCACCACCCCTTGTTTGGCTTCATCCACAAAGACTGACATCATTTTCACTGCCCCTTGTCAGGTCTGAGGCAAACATTTTGAAGAGCTCCAGTCCCGACACTGACCCTGTGGCCAATCACTGGGTATATTTCTATCTTCAGAGTGATCCCCCCCCCCCTTCATTACTATTTTTTGTACCTTCTTCTTAAGCCACATTTTTGCACCCTTTACTCATCTTTTGCCAGTTTCCAGCTCCTTATACAGAAAGACTGAAAGCCCTCTCACTGGAGTTTATTCAGTAGCTTTTTATGTTGAGGCAAGTGAAAGGCCATGCTGAACTCAAGGTAGATTACATCAGTTGGGCTAGTTCTGTTAAGTTCCATGATAATCCAATCACAAAAGTAGATCAGATTCAACTGAAAGGTTACTTTATCTATAGCCCATGCTAATCAGCATCCTTAAATCTATATTTTCCAGGTATTCTACCAGCCTCTCCTTCTGTATTTCCTCTATTACCTTCAAAAGCCATACATTTCTTTACCACAAATCTGATACAACTATTTCCAGAGAGTTTTCCTTGCCTAGAGCATGAATGACCACTGTTTGCCAGCATTTGAACTAAAATAGTAAAAACATAGAGCCTTTATGTTTACCTTGCTAGTTCCTCCTCTATCACACCTTCAGAAGCAAACAGTGTTCATTACTGTACACTAATGGCCCCTGAAGGTGAGAAAAAGGTCATCAGTGTTCATTCAGTATGCTGGGTTCACTGCAGTAAGAGAAAGGCCAGATGTAATATTATGCACCTAGTACACACATTTCTCATCTTGAGTACCTGCTTCTCCCACCATAAGAGCAACTCCTAGTTTATTGCATTCCTCTGAAAATATAGAAGTGTCCTTAATGTTCCTAAACATACTAAATATTACAGCATCCTAGGATAGAGGGCCTTCACATCCCTTGGCACGCAGACATGGAATATCCTGCGTATAGGGATCATGGAATGAAATGGCTCACTTCCTTCAAGAAAACTATAAGAAAGCACCTTATATTACAAGCCAGTTGTGGTTTTGGATGTTGTATGATATGATATGATAAACGTAACTGTGCTAATTCAGTACTGTGCTGGGGTATCTGCATAACAATAAAATATGATGATACTTTCTTACACAATCATCCCAGAGAACATTACCAATATAGTCCAGAATTCAGATAAAGACACGTGGTGGTAAGAAATGGAGCAGCTCATATACTTTTTCACAGCATGGAAGACTATGCACCATACCTACCAAAGGTACAGCTGGTGTTTGGACAGGGGGGGGGGTTACACTTTTGTGTATGAAAGCATACCATAGCAGACTATGCATCCCGTATTATAATCACACAGCAGATGCTAGCAGAAGGATGTAGGTACACAGCAATACAGCACATTGTACCTGATGTCAGAGTATGGAATAAGATGCACTCAGAAATGGGCACTGAATAATGATATTATCATACTCACTCAAGTAACAAAAGCAACATGAACAACTTAGCAGTAAATAACAGTTTAAATAAACTGTAAAAATGGCATGCATAGTTTGACTTGAGCAGGTTATGTATTATCTGCCTGTTGACTGAAATTTTCATCTGCAACACAAATGCCATGTAGTGGCTAATCATATGACTGAAGTTTTACTATGTAATACAAATGCCATCTAGTGGCTAATCATATGACAATTAAGCACTCCCATTCCCCAACATAGTTTATGGTAATAACACCCAGTCAAACTGTAGTTTAGTTTGTAAATTGCTGTATCAGGTTTCATTGGCATTTTCTTACAGCGAAGCTCTTCAGTGAAACCAGAGCTCTTTCTTATTCTTTGAAAATTTGAAGCTTCTTTCATAATATACTCAGATATTGGTTCCTAAGATGCAACTTACATAGATGCACCCAGGCATGACAGAACCTATGTGCTGATCAGTCTGTCTTCCATTTCTTCTCCAGTTTCATGTTTAGGTCAAGCCTTTGTGTTTGCACTGCTGCCTGCATCCTCAGGTTTCCTTATATGTGAACCACTAAGTGCAAACCACTGAATACAGCATAGGTCACAAAACATTTCTATTTATTCCATAGGTCTGTTTAGATTCATAACCATAATTGCACACACATAGACTTCATCTTTTGCTACAGAACGTATTCATGTCATGCTTTTATCAAAAGTCTAATATAAGTCAGATGTGAATCTCAGCCTTTGTGACATAAGCACCTCTGCCAGAGTAAACACTGCTATCACCTGAATAACAATTTTGTAGTTAAATAAAAACATAAACATTTGGTTCCATATTTTCTCTTTTCACTTTCTTCTTTCATTTATTTAAAATCCTCATAACATTAGCTACCAGGTCATTAGATGAACCATAAAATAGTGAATAAATCACATTATAAGTTATAAATTATAGTTTCCTTATTAAGCTTGCAAATTCCACACTAATAAAACAAGATCCATCACCAGAAACACATATTTCTGAAATACCTTGTATACTGAAACACTGATTTACTTTTTTTTCCAGTGCTTGCTGAGAAGTTGAAGAATCCAAAGCAAATACATTCATTCAGTTTTAATAAACATCCATCAAAAACCAAAACATTTTTAAGGACAGACCAGCATTATCCATCTGCAGTCTAGACTATGACTTTTCAGGCCATTTCTGTAAATCTGAAAGCACACTTGGTGATGCTTTGCTGTTTCTTTTACAGTCAACACACAGTTTTGCTTCCTTTTCTACATTGTGATCTATGCCAGGCCACCATAACTGTGATCAAAACAGGTCTTTAATTTTGAAAATTCCAGGGTGAGCTTGATGCAGTATTCTCACTAATTACCTTCTAGAGTGTTAAGAGTTAATGTGACTGATGTAAAGATGTTAACAAAGGAAGACCTGTGAATGTATGGAGGTTAATTAAAAACCTGCTGATGGAAGGTTAACTAAAAAAAATATCTTTTGACAGCATGAGTGCAATAAAAAAATCTTGTTTATACTGTTGCAAGATGCAGTGCAAGACACTCCAGCCCACAACTTCATCATGTAAAATACAGCCTTGCATGTTATAGATGGCACTTGCTAAAAAAATGCTATGAGAAATGTTCCATATTTTCTACCAGATCCCTGCAAACATTGTTTTTCTCATAGTATGGAGGAAGGTAAGATCATTGTCTGTGAAAGTAAAAATCTTTTTATATAATTTTCTGACAGAATGAAAATAATTCACCCAGTCCCATGGGTCTTTTTCTGAAAAGATTTCAAGCCTGCATAAACTAAAAAAGCTGTGCTGTACCTTCATTACAAACTGCATTTCTGTGAATCTGTTGTTGTTGTTGTCTTTCGGCTTTTCCCAGTTAGGGGTCGCCACAGCGGAACTCCAGTCCGCTAATGATTGGCAGTAGATTTTCAGGAACGCCAAGGTGCCAGCTCGACGTTCAACCTTCAACAAAGGCACGTCCATTTACGCATGTCTTTCGAACGCCCACCCAACCGCGGGGAGGACATGCAGACTCCACACAGAAGGCACTCCCCGCACTCCAGCCAAGAATCGAACAGAAGAACCTCTTGCTGTGAGGCAACAACACTACCGCTGCACCACCGCGGAAGTCATTTCACAGAGCTGATATAGCAGACAGCTGAATTGTCCTGACTGTGAGCAGAGTTGGAATCTTTCTGATATTCCAAACTGATAAGTACACTTTTTGCAACTCAGTTTGCACTGTGCTGTATATTTGCTTTATTATTTATATTTACTGTACTGTTTCTGTCCTTTGCTGCTGTTGTGTGCACTGTTTTTCTTCCTCCGCCCCAGTGTTCTTCTAGTCTTAAACTTGCTGGCTTTGGGTTTGCCCACTCCTGCTGTAAATCTGATCTTGGTCACTGCCCCCAGTCCAATCTCATTTGATCACTCAACATAGTGCAGTGAGATTATTTGGGCAGGATAACCCCCTTGCTTCTTTGACTTTGAACACTTCTGTTTCCTCCCTCTCCATTTAAAAAAAAAGTGTACACTTTATTCAGCTGCTTTTACTGTAATTGTGTTCTTCATACTTTATTACCTTATTTTTGCTGTATGCTCTTAAGTGTTCCAGTGCTTTTATTCTGCTGCATTTAATACTGATTGTTAGTAGCCTAATTAAATGTATCTGTTATTCTAAGCATTTTAAGCTTTGGTCTTAGCACTTGTGCTTCAGGCAAGTTACTTTACATTTAAGAAGGTTCTTGTGGTCTACACTCTTGTGGACAAAACCTTCTCTCCATAAAGTCCTGCATAGCATTGCTAGAATCTCCTTGTGTTCTGACTGCATGTGCTTCTCAAACAATCTGGAAATATAGAGCTGATAAGTATATTTTTGGCACTTTTTAACTGTTCAGAGTTCTGCACTGTCTTCATTTTTGCTTGACTGAATTATATATATATTTGCTGGCATTGTTTTCTGATACTCTAAGTGCTTCCATTTTGATTTTTTCCTAATTTACTGCTTTCTGCACTTGTTTTTAGTCATTTTTTTTATTTAATTGCATTTATTTAAACTGTATTTGCTTTAATATTGTTACACACTCAAGTGTGCTAGCTTGCACTGCATTTAAATTGTTTTTACTGCTGTTTTAGGTGCTTTTCCTTAAAAAAAAAGTTCTAAGCTTGTTTCCCCCCTTTCCTGTAACTAGTCTAGTCCAGATACAGATTTACTGTATCCAGGACTGTTTGTAAATTCTGAAGCCCCCAGACCTTTCTGTGTTGGAGGGAAGCCTTTTAGCTTATCAGTGGGAGTGGTAAGCACTAGGTAGCCTATCTATGACAAGAGAAGTGGTTTCTGGCCCAGAAATTGTAGTTTATTGTCCGTTTGGGCTGTTTTTCCATCCCTTTCAACTTTCTGGTTTAAAAGCCTGTGTTTGAGCTTGTTTCCCACATGTAATATAACTAGTCTAGTCCAGATACAGATTTGCTGTATCCAGGACTGTTTGCAAGCTTCTGAGCCCTCCAGACGTTTCTGTGTTGGAGGGAAGCCTTCTAGATTATCAGTGGGAGTGGTAAGCACTAGGTAGCCTATCTACCACAAGAGCAGTGGTTTCTGGCCCAGAAATTGTAGTTTATTGTCTGTTTGGGCAGTTTTTCCATCCCTTTCAACTTTCTGGTTTAAAAGCCCATGTTTCAACTTGTTTCCTGCCTTTCCTGTAACTAGTCTAGTCCAGACAGAGATTTGCTATTTCCAGGACTGCTTGTAAGCTTCTGAACACCCCCAGACCTTTCTGTGTTGGAGGGAAGCCTTTTAGCTTATCAGTGGGAGTGGTAAGCGCTAGGTAGCCTATCTACCACAAGAGGAGTGGTTTCTGGCCCAGAAATTGTAGTTTATTGGCCATTTTAGGCAGTTTTTCCATCTCTTTCAACTTTCTGGTTTAAAAGCCTGTGTTTCCGCTTGTTTTCCACCTTTCCTGCAACTAATCTAGTCCAGATACAGACTTGTTGTATCCAGGACTGTTTGTAAGTTTCTGAGCCCTCCAAGCCTTTCTGTGTTGGAGGGAAGCCTTCTAGCTTATCAGTGGGAGTGGCAAGCACTAGGTAGCCTATCTATCACAAGAGAAGTGGTTTCTGGCCCAGAAATTGTATTTTATTGGCTGTTTGGTCAGTTTTTTTCCATCTCTTTCTGGTTTAAAAGCCTGCATTTGAGCTTGTTTCCCACCTTTCCTGTAACTAGTCTAGTCCAGATACAGATTTGCTGTATCCAAGACTATTTGCAAGCTTCTGAGCCCCTAAGCCTTTCTGTGTCGGACGGAAGCCTTCTAGCTTATCAGTGGGAGTGGTAAGCACTAGGTAGCCTACCTAGCCAACAGATTTGCTGTATCCAGGACTGTTTGTAAGCTTCTGAGTGGTACCAAAAAGTCTGCAATTCATTTTTTCCCTTAGATCTCCTAGTTCTCTCCTCTCCTGCACTTTTACTAGCTTATTAGTCTAGCACTTTACCAGACTTCTTGTAGCAATTATTGTAGCCCACAAAACTGCTACCAGCAATAAACACTCTACAAGGAAACAGCTCCAGTACTTATTATTAATGCCCACCCCTCCAGGCATGTCTAAAGGTCAGTTCCTTGTGCTTTCTCCTATTAACCTGGTGAACCTGTGCATCCTGAGGCAAATGTAGCAACTGCCTCATGTACACTGACAACCCTCTCCTCTTACCTCCCAACACTCAGACTTGTGAGAGATGCACTTATATATCCAAATTGGAAGCCATGCACTCTCCAGCCAAGACCAGAATAGCTGGTCAAGAGGAGATGGTCAACACTTGCACCACACCACATGGAACACATAGCCCTCCAGAACACACACCAGTACTACCTTCACATAAAAACACAAACCACACACCCACTTTTGTGGAAGCTCTCAAAAAAATCTACCTAAACAGCAGAGACCTTCAAGGCAGAAACACATTTGACCACCACAACACAACACTAATCATGAGACACATAACTCTCCTAAACAGTATGCCACTCAACCAAAGCCCCTAAGGCAAAACAGCATGCCCAACACACTAGTCATAGATGACTCGATAGTGAGGCACACTGATGTCCCACTCACTAGGCTGAATAAGGAGAAAGTAACAGTCAGCTACCTGTCAGGTGCCAGGATCTGCAACATAACGCACGCACTCTGGTCCCTCAACAACAGGTACAAATATGACTCCATCATTGTACACGTGGCTGTGAATGACCTGAGACATACCTCCCTGAACTACATGAAAAGAGACATAGAGGAGCTCTTGGATTATGTAGCCCAGGCGGGAATTACTCTGGCCCTGAGCAGCCTCCTACTATCACCCAGAATGATACCACAGTACAACCAGAAAATGATTGATTTTAACAATTGGCTAAGTTTTTGGTGTCATTCTAAGGCAATCCAGTATCTGTCTGCCTGGGATGGCATCACTGACAGACCTTAATCTTTGCCAGAGATGGCCTGCATCTGTCACCCCTGGGTTTCCGGATACTGGCCAAGGCTCTTGCCATCCCTATAGCGCCTTTTTTAGGTGGTGTTCCAATGACCAAATTACCACCATAACAGCTACAAACAAATGCAGTCTGAGGGTCATACTGCTCAATGCTAGAAGTCTAAATCTCAAAATGCACTTGCTCGAAGCACTCCTTAAAATGGAGAACATCGACATTTGTGCTGTAACACAGACCTGGTTCAAGGCAGCAGAAAACTCCCCTGCACTACCAGGCCATAACTCATTCCACACCTTTAGGCCCCAGAACTTGTACTGAAGCTCCAAAGGCAGTGGTGTTTCCATATTCATAAAGGTTGTGCACACCTTCAGACTGGTAGCCGAACATAATGCATCAGGGATACTTCAGGTGCAGCTAACATTGGGCAAGACAGCGATTCAGGTTGTAGCCTGCTATAGGTACCCAACCATGACCCAAGACTCACACTCCATGTTCCTAAGCACCCTGGAGAATATTAGGGTCCAACCTAACACTCTCATACTGGGTGACTTCAACTACCCCTCCATTAACTGGGAAAACTACTCATGTGCCAATACACTTGCCCAACGTTTGCTGGGATTTATTAATTCCAATGCCCTGGACCAGCTTGTTCTTACCCCCACTAAAGGTAACAACATCCTTGACCTGGTCTTTACTAACATGGGCAACTGTTGCTCTACACCAACAGTCAGCTCCTCCCTGGTTAGAGCTGACCACAAACAAATCACCCTGGAAATCCACATCCCATCAACCCCCCCCCCCCCCCGCAAAGATAACTACCATGAAAAACTTCTCCAAAGCTAACTTTGGGCTCCTAAAAACAGAGGTGGGTAACTTCACGGCACCCATGCAAATGGAGAATAGTTGCATGACCACCAAATCATACACCACTGCACTGTACAAACATGTACACAAATGCATGCATCTCGCCATACCCAATAGAACCAAGAAACTCTCCTTTAAAAAAAGGAAGTCAATCTGGTGGTACTCTACCATAAGCAAATTCTACAACAGAAGGAGGAAACTGATGCAGAATAAGGTGAAGTCCCAAGACTGGAAAAACTCTCTTATCAGCCTCAACAAAAAGTTGAGATCCCTCATCAAATCCTATAAAGCTAGCTATGAAAACAGAATTGCAGCAGATAGTAAAGGCAACCACAAGGCCTTCTATAGTTATGTAAAGAATCTCCATGGCAATACCCAGATTTACTCTGAGCTAATGCACAATGGTACCTCCTATACCAAGCCAACAGATATTGCCAATATACTGGCCGACAGATTCAGTGCCAACTTTACCACTCTCTCCCCCACCAAAGGACCAATCATAATACCAGTAGATTGCCAGGCACCCACTATTACTGCTACACAGGTTAAAAAAGCACTGTCCAAGGCCAAGAATGCACCTTCTATGGGACCTGATAATATCCCTGGCTGTGTTCTACATGAACTACAGAGTGAACTGGCACCTCACCTGTGTGCCCTGTTCAATCACAGCCTCACCTCAGGCTTTGTCCCAACCAAATGGCGCACTGCTACAGTCATCCCTCTCCACAAAGGAGGAGCGACTTCAGACCCTGGGAACTATCGCTCCATTAGCCTGATGAGTCTGATATGCAAAGCTATGGAATGCATCATCATGGACCTAATAAATAAGGATATAGGGAATTTCCAAACTCTGGATCCCACACAGTTTGATTTTGTGAAGGGTAGATCATGCCTGCTCAACCTGGTTGACTTTTTTGAGTCAGTCACCAGAGTTGTGGATGAAGGCAAGGTGGTTCATACAGCCTACCTTGATCAAGCCAAGGCCTTTGATACTATTCCTCACTCAGGAATCATAGAAAAACTACTAAGCTGGGCATCAACCCCTATATCACTAGGTGGGTTGCAAACTGGCTCACAAATAGAACTCACAGTGTGAAAGCAGCTGACTCTACGTCAGACTGCTGACCAATCATGAGTGGAGTCCCACAGGGTACGGTCCTGAGACCTCTCCTATTTGGTATCTACTTCTCTGAAATCCAGGCCAACATGAAGGGACTCTGGCTGACAAAGTTGGCAGATGATTACAAGTTGGGAACTATTATTAACTCCCTGAGTGATGTTGACATCCTACAGAAAGGCCTCACTGAGACCAACGACTGGTGTCAGAACCATGGCCTTAACCTCAATGCCAAAAAATGTGTCATCATCCCCTTTGGGAAAAACCTGGTTCCCATGAATTACCACATTGATGGTAGTCCACATAACACAGAAGGCATTGTAAGAGATCTGGGAACACAGGTAGACAGCAACCTCTCTTTGACCACAACATTGCCACTGTGGTCAGAAAGTCCTTCTATGTGGCACATCTCATTACTAAGGGTTTTGCATCCAGTAAGAAAGAGGTCATTGTCTCCGTCTACTTTTCCCTCATTAGGCCAATCATCGAGTACAATGTCCCATTTGGCATGTACCGCACTATACACATGCAACAACTGGAGATGCTGCAAAAGCACCTCACAAAGAGGATCCTAGTCCTTAAACACTTGTCCTATATGGACAGACTCAAAAAACTCCAACTATTCTCTGTCTCATATCGCCTACTTAGAGGCGATCTCTGCTTGACTAACAAAGCCATGTCTGACCCACCTCTGTTAGAAATGCTACATCTAAAGAAATCCCAATCCCTCCACACCACAAGCTCCAGAGACCTCAACCTCATTACCACAATCAACAGAACAAGCTGGAGGGACAGGTTCATAACCCAGAGACTGCCCATGCTATGGAATAGACTTCCCATACATGTCAAACAGAGCACCTCACTGGCCCCTCTTCAAGAGAAATCTTGATGAATGGATGGGAAATAGAAAATTCACCCTGGGGATCACTCCATGGCTCTAATCAACAGAGACACTGGAAACTAAGGTCGGGTGGCATAATGCCAGGGTAATCCTATGGGCTAGGCTTGTAAAGGCTCCAGGGCCATTAGCCTAGTACACATCTATGAGTCTATGAACCTATTCCCTCCTGGGTGAGGAAAGTAAACCTATATTTTTTGTCTATGAGTGATAGAGCTGCTTTCTGTATTAAATGCTCAATTTTGTTTTCTGTTATAAGAAATCTGCTTGGCTTGGTGCTTTTGTTCTGTGTGAGAGATAGACACTTAAATTATCTAGGTTGCACATTTCACATGTTTTTTCATTGGTTAACTTGTTTCTTGAGTGATACTTAAATACACAGTGTATTTCAGGGTCTTCGTCTTTTTTCTTAAAACATTTCAAGCCTGCATAAACTTAAGCACTGCTGGTGATTCCCTGTTTTTCCCACCCAGCCTACCATTAATTGATCTGTTTTTTAAACTTGGTGATTTTAAGCTGACTATCCCTATTGTAAATTGAATTCAATAAGCTCCACCCTTTCTACACTGCTGTTGATATCCTGAATTATTTAGTTGCCTTTCCTTGTTCTTTTATTAAAGAAGTACACTTTGCATCTCATTGTCTGTTCTACTGATTTAATTGCTCTAAATTCATTATCTAGCTAGCTGTTGAATAAAGTAGTGCATTTTTATACTCTAGCAAGCACTAGTTTTTACATAAATAGGTCAGTGAATTTTCCAACTAATGTACTGGGAAGTAGCCTGGTCTGTTTAGGTTGGAGAGACACTTGAGATTTCTGCATGCAATTTTATTGCCTGGAATGTTTACTAATCAGATTCTCTTGTTTTTAGTGCCTTTATAAATTCTGTACAGTTATGTGGCTCTTGGCTCATTTCTACAAAGCAAAGTACTTTTATTGAATAATCACTCTTTTATAAGCTGTTTAAAATACGGTGCTATATCTATATCTTTAAGTTTGTTTATGGTAGAATTTCATGTTTCAAGTTTGTTTGCGGTGACATTTCACTCCAGACACCCCTTTACTGTTCTTTTACATTAGGAGGGCTGGGATTACTCATCTAGTGGCAGTAGGTGTTTATCTGCTCTGTATGAGCTGGGAAGCACACAAAAGTCTAAGTATTTTTCTGCACTTCTCTTATATACTGTGACTGTACTTTAGTAGTTAAAAGCATTGTATTGTCTGCTGCTGCTTTAAGTAGTTAATTGCACTGTATTACATTGTATCTGTTAGTTGTAGGGCTGTTGTAGATGTTTGCACAGTCTTGTTACACTTGGGCTCCAAACCCACTATTCTACATTAAGAAGGTGTTTTTCTGCACCACTGTAGCAGAACTGTGCTGATCTAACCTGTCTGAGTTGGGGATTGCTGGTGGGAGGCTTACTGTGTGCTTTCCTGATTAGTAGTTAGCTTACAAACGTGTTTATCTATGTTTGTATTTAACCTCACATTTGTGCAGTGCTGCTCTTCTCACAGAGGTGGTTAGCAGTGCCCTGTATAAACACATAAGCCTAGATGTTCAGTTTTTCTCTATACAGCTGTCAGTGAAACACTTCCAAGATTTCTACTGGTCTAGGAGCAACTCAGTTGCGCACTGAGCTGCGTTGCCTTATTGATCAACCTTAGCCTACACAAAATATAGGTCCCTCTTGTAGTCTCAGTGCTACCAGCACAGTCCTGTAAAATTAACACATTCCCTTCCCTATAAAACAACATACAGTAACAGCCTGCTATCATGGATGGACAGTTTCTCATCATTTCTCTGGACAGCCTGATAGACACTGGCATCCTAGGGCAATGTAGTGATTGTCTCATGTATGCTGACAACCACTTACTCCTAAAACAAATACTGTATGTGAGAAATGTAGTTACACTATGAAACTGGAGGCAAGACCCTCACATAAGGACAAATTGAATGCCAAACAGGTTTTCAGCACACGCAGACACACACACACACACACACACACTTCCCACACTAAATAAGGACATGACATATAAACCCACATATGCGTAAGTACTCACCAGTAACTTACCAAAGGATCAGAGGCCTCACAAATGGAAACCACTTCCACACATAACAATGCAAAAAATCAACCACAACACATAATAACACACACACACCAGTATGTCAACAAATAAACCCATAAGCTGCAACACCACAAAACCTAATGTAATGGTCATAGGTGACTCCATTGTGAGACACACGGATGTTCCCCTCACCAAGCTGGATAAGGAGTGGGTTATGGTTAGCTGCCTGTCAGGTGACAGGATCCATCAAGTCACTCATACACTCAGGTCACTCAACCACTAGTACCAGTATGACTCTGTCATACTCCATCTGTAGGTGAATGACCTGAGATGTACTTCACTGGATTATATGAAGATAGACATGGATGAGCTCTCAGATTATGTATCACAGGCAGGTAGAAGCCTAGCCTTAAGCAGCATTCTACCTTCTCCAAGGATAATTCCACAGTACAAACAAAAATGACTGACTTTAACAATTGGCTCAACTTCTGGTGGCAGTCCAAGGGGATACAATATCTGTCAGCCTGGGAAGACATGGTTGAGAGGCCACACTGCTTTGCCAGAGATGGTCTGCATCTGTCTTCTGTAGGCTTTTGGATACTGGCAAAGGCATTAGCCATCCCTATTGTGTCCTTTTTATGCAGTGTCAAAATAACCAACCTCCCAACATAAAATCTTGTCTAGAGAAACTCAAGGTACTGCTGATAAATGCTAGGAGTCTAAGCAAGAAACTGCTCTCCCTGGAAGCACTCCTCACCTAGGAATATGCTAACATCTGTGCAATCACTGAAACATGGTTAAAAGGCATAGAAAGCACCCCAGCCATGCAGGGCTACAATGCCCTCCATATGTTCAGACCACGAACTGAGCATGAAAGAACCAAAGGAGGAGGTGTATCCATCTTTGTTAATGATAAGTACACCTCGAGACTGGTCAAACAGTATGACTCTCTTGAGCTACCCCATGTCTAATTAACTACAGGCAAAGCCCCCTACCACATCATAGCTAGCTAGCTATAGGTTCCCCACCATGAAACAGGAAAAGCATACCGCATACCTCGACTTAGTGGAGTCACTTGCCATACAGCCCAGCACCTTACTCATGGGTGATTTTAATTATCCTACCATCAACTGAGAAACATACATGACCACAAATATGCTGGCTCAGAGGTTCCTAGACTCTGTCAATGCAAATCCTGTGGAACAGCTAGTGAGCATACCCACAAGAGGCTCCAATGTCCTGGACATAGTACTAACTAACATGGAAGAGCATTGCATCCCTCCCCGTGTGATGTCCTCCCTGGTAAGATCAGACCATAAATCAGTCTTGTTCAATGTAATTATAAAACCAGATACCCCATCAAGCTCAAAAACATTTAAGAATTTTTTCAAAGACAAATTACCTCCTACTAAGTGATGGTATAATAAGTTTCAAAGCCCCCCTCGAATGCAGATAACATGGACTCCTATGCAGAGGTGTACACCAATGCCCTGTAAAACCACTTAAGCAGTTGTATAGAATTGGCTGTATCTGAGTGGATTAAAACCAGGTTTGCTGAAAAAACAAGTAACCCTGGTGGACCCCTACTATAAACAGGCTATACAACATGAGAAAAAAACTAATGTCCAAGAACAAGAGGGAAATGGCTCAGCAGAGAAATACGTCCCTCTCCAGCTTAAACAAACAAATTAGGGACCTTAACAAGTCCTCCAAAGCTAATTATGAAGCAAAAATAGTAGCTAATCACAAGGCATTCTTTAACTACATCCAAAATCTAAAAGGGAATACCCAGCTATGTGTTGAACTGGTTGTGAATGACACCACCCATACTCAAACAGAGGTAATAGCCAACCTGCTAAATGACAGATTTGGAGCAAACTTCATCCCCCACCTCCTCCAGTCATCCCCAAACTATACCTGCCACCATTCCTCTGCCTATTATCTTAAGAGAGCAGGTCATCTCAGCACTCTCCAAGGCCAAAAACATGGCATCAATGGGACCAGACAACATACCAGGTTATCTTTTAAACATCTTAAAGCATGACCTAGCAGACCCAGTTGGATCCCTGTTTAACCACAACCTGCAAACTGGCTATGTTCTGGCAGAAGGGCAATGGCAACAGCAATCCCTCTGCACAAATGGGGACCCTCAACTGACCCTGGGAATTATAGGCCCATAAGTTTGACTAGTCCCATCTGCAAGGCCATGGAAAGAATCATTATGGACCTTAATGGTCCGAAAGGAGAGATGAAAAGTCAGCAAGCAAAGGAGAGTAGTAGTGCTGAAATTGAATTCATCCTCAAGTCTTGGTGAGTACCTTCATGAGGTGGACCCTGTTTTCACAAAATCTCACCAAGATGACACTGATATATAGACTGTATTTATATAACATACATCATGGACAGAAGTAGGTCAAAAACTAAATAGAATAGCTGGGTGCACAAGACCCAGGATAAAAAAAGTGCTCAATCCTGGTAGGCGCACTGGTGCTAGGACTGGAAAAAATGACAATGTAGAATCCTCAAAATATGGAAGCATTCCTACAATGGGGCCAAGCCCAGGGGAAGATGCCCCCCCCCCCCATTGTAGAAGGAAGTAACAGTCCACAAATATCACAAAAACTGA
The DNA here is from genome assembly GCF_019279795.1 of Protopterus annectens. NCBI lineage: Eukaryota > Metazoa > Chordata > Ceratodontiformes > Protopteridae > Protopterus > Protopterus annectens. Next base: position 505,755,787 of record NC_056751.1, on the reverse strand, counting down.
TAGGCCAAAGAAGAGCCATAAATATGATAGAGTGGACTATTGAGGATAAGAAAGAAATTATGTATTGTTACTATTATGCAGAAAGCCCAGAAATTAAAGACACAGTATATACAAAAGGATTAAGAGATAAATTAGAGAAAAATACTTCCACAGGAAAAACTGTCAGAAGCTTCAAGTAAAAATCTGCGTTAATACAACAGATTTTTGAAAAACAGTATATAGATCAAGAAACTTTGATTTGTTTGGAAAAAGAAGCATCCAAGGAAGGGCGAAAATGTAAACAACAAAACCTAGATATTTTTGAAAAGTATAAAAAAGAAATATGGACATGGAAAAGAAAGAGAGATTTGATATGGTGCAATACTTATGCAAAGGAGAAAGTTTAATTAATCAATATAAAGAAGGCAGCTCCAAAGATATTCGAAGAGAAATACAGGCAAAGGCATCCAGATATGGAAAATTTCACAATAAGAAACATAATATCACAAATATGGAATGGAGAAAAGAAAATTAGTAGAGCAGAAGTTAAAAAAATAGAAGTTGAAGTTATGAACTGTCTGCAAAGTGAACAATTTAATGTAGAAGGTGTAACACAGATTATTTTACAGCACAACAGGGTAAGTCCTCAAAGTAAGGAGAAGCAGGAAGATCAGGAGACATCTGAAGAAGAAATATGGATATGGGATAGAAAAAGAGATTTAATATGGTGTAATATTTATGCAAAAGAGAAAGCAAAACTAACCAATACAAAAAGACCAGCTCCAAAGATATTTGAAGAAAAATATAGGCAAAGGAATCCAGATATGGAAAACTTTACAATACAAAAAATAAGACAAAAAGGAAAAGTATAAAAGGAGATTAGTAATGCAGAAGTCAAAGAAATAGAAATTGAGGTTATGGAGGACCTGCAAAGGGAAGAATTCAGTGTAGAAGATCTAATGCAGAAAGCACCACAACAGGATAAAGCAAAGAATATCCAAATTAAGGGGAAACCAGTGGAACAGAAAGCAATTGGTCAGGTACCATATCAAGATTTTTTGGAGCCTTCTACATGAAACCAGTATAAATGTTTACTTGAAGCTAGACAGCAAGGGAAAGAACGGGAAACTGTGCAGTCAATGTTGAGGAGTGATAAGCCAGTGAGTTCCCATATGACAGAGCAACGGATGGTACAGGATGCAATTGAAGAGAAGGTGCCACAGGAAGATGCTATAGAACTTTCTTTAGAATGCCTGCAGGAAATTGAAAACAAGGGATGTGCCCTCAGTTTGGAAGAAAATGAGCTAAGAGAAGAGTTGTTTGACTTAATAGATATAGATAGATATATTAAGATTAACAAAAGAAATAGACTGCAGAAAGTCAATAAAACCCCAAAAGTCAGAAGTCTGATAAAACAAATGAACATTGTAATTAGGACTGTCCATAGAGATCCATGCAATATAACAGAAGTAAATAGAATATATTACTGTGCAGCTAAAATAATAACTGATAAGGTTCTACCACAAGAACACACAGGGTAGTGAGGGAATGGAAGGGGAAAAAGCAAATACTATCATGGAAGTATCAAACAGAGAAAAATATAAAGCAATTAAGAACTGTCACTGATGGAAGACTATAGAAGAGGGAATAGATCAACAAAAATACTAAGAAAGATGGATGTGATTAAAGCAATGCACAATATTAGAACAGACCAGGATCTATCATGCACTATCGCAAATAAACTAAAAATGTCAGGGCAGGCGGAAAAACTTAGAAGATGCGCAGATAAATATAAAGGAAACGTACAACATAAGCAATTTATTGATGACCCAAAAAAGTTTTATAGAGAATTGGGAAACAGGTAAAAGGAACTGAAAGACTGCCAAAAAAGAAGAAATAGATGCATTTTGGAGAAGTATCTATAAAAATCCTGTGAAAGTAAAAGAAAGAATAAGAAGTTTAAAGTACAGGATATGAAATGGGATGAAGTAACAGCCAGAGAGATTGAAACAAGGTTAAGAAAAGCCTCTAATTGGAAAACCACAGGCCCAGATGCAGTATCTAACTTTTGATTAAAAGTATTAACATCTTTGCCTGAAGACCTACCCATATTAACATCTTTGCACGAAGACTTAGCCATGAGTAAGAACTATTTATATGCGCACCCCGAACAGACACCAACCTGGCTAACAACAGGTAAAACAATGCTCTTACTTAAGAGTTAACCTGCAAGCTACCCCAAAAATTACAGACCAATAACTTGCCTTCCGGCAACTTATAAACTATACACAGGAATTGATACCAACAGAGTTTATAGTCATTTCAAAGAAAACTCAATTATGGCAGTAGAACAAAAGGGCAATAAAAGAAAGTCATATGGAAGAAAGGATCATTTGTTGTTAAATAAAGTCATAGTGGAGAACTGTAAAAAGGGGAAGAATCTAAGTATGGCATGGATTGACTACAAAAAAGCATTTGATAGTATCCCACATTCATGGATAAAAGAGTGCTTAAAATGTATAAGATACACCCTACACTGATCGACTGCACTACAGTGACCATGAAACAGAGGCAGACCACTTTGCAATTAAGCCATAATAAAGGACAAATCATTATTCCAGGGATAAAAAACTGAAAGGGTGATATTCCAGGGTGACTCTCTGTCATCATTGCTACTCTGCCTTGCCCTTAACCCGTTAAGCTGTTTACTTAACAGCTTAGGCCATGGCTATAATTTGGCTCCTAGAAAATAACAAAGTCTAAAGACTTCTCACCTTGTCTTTGTCGATGATTTAAAACTGTATAGCTTATCAGATGAGGAACTAAAGCACAGCGTCAGGTTGTTAAAATTTTTTCTGATGATATTAGAATGTCATCTGGTCTTGATAAATGTGCAAAAGCAACCTTTAAATCAGGAAAACATCAGTTTGGGACAAGAATGTGATATAAAATAATTTGAGCAAGAGGGAGAGTATAAATACTTAGGAATTGATGAAGGATTAGCAATAAAACATGAACAAATGCAAATAAAACTTAGTAAGGGGTACTTTAGAAGATTTAAATTAATCCTGAAAACACCACTGACATCTAGGAACAAAATCCAAGCTATAAACAAATTTGCTCTTCCTGTCCTAACTTACAGTTTTGGAGTGATTGATTGGCCCCAAAATATGTTGAATAGATTAGATATTAAAACAAGAAGGATGCTTCATGCTCACCAAATGATCTATAAAAATCAGTGCATACCAAGATTATATATTCCCCATTATGAAAGAGGGATGGGCCTCCTAGAATCTGATTACATGTATAGATCTGCAATCGTGGGACTCCACACATATCTGCTGACCTCACAAGATCCAAATGTAGTGAAAGTTTTGAAATATGAGGAGAATAAATCTAAGATAACTTCTCTGCTTAACCTAGCAGAAGCATATTTGCATCAAGCAGGAATGGAAATCAAACCAGAAGTAGGTAAAAATCAAGTAGCAACTGAATGTGCCAAAAAAAAACAAAAGAAAGAATATAAGGTGAATGACCAGATGAAAAGGCAAGAAATGTAGAAAATGCATAAATATAGTTGCAAGCATAGAAAACTTCTGGAAAAACCTCATGTTGATCAGGAACAAACACAGGAATGGTTAAGGAGAACTGAATTTAAACAAAGAGATGAACAGTTAATATTGGCGGCCCAAGATAGTGGGCTACGTATATGCTGGTTTACAAAGTTCATTAAACGTGGGAGAAACAGAAAATGTAGGTTTTGTAAAACCGAGTTGGAAACTGTCGCACACCTCGTTGCTGGTTGTGACATACTAATGGCAGAAGGACTGTATACTAAAAGGCATAATAATGTGGCAAGACTGTTGCACTGGGGATTGTGCAAATATTATGGTACTGAAGTGGCTGAAAACACTGGAAACATGAGCCACAAAGCATCATAGAAAATGATGACGTCTACATCACATGGGATCATCCATTATCAGCAGTTCAAAAGATAGATGCTAGAAAACCAGATATAGTGGTCTAAGAAAAGAAGACAAAAATAGGATTGATCATTGAAATCGCCGCACCCAGTGACTACAGTGTCCTGTGTGCAGAGACACAAAGTTATAAAATATCAGGATTTGTAGGCAGAAACAAGAGCAATGTGGAAGAAAGATACTCAGATAGTTCCAATAGTAGTAGAAGCAATGGGTCCTATAAAAAAAGAGTCTACAATCATATTTAGACATGCTACAATACATGTAACTGCATACAAATTGCAGAAGGAGTCATTACTGGGCACGTTGCGGGTGCTGCGAAGAGCACTTTTAACTGACATCAAAGAGTGAAACAATACTAATTTCATGAACTTTAATCGTACTTTGACTTAGGAACGGGGTCCATACCCATCATGGTATTAGAAACTCAAAAGATTTGGAGAAATTAAAAGGGAGAGACCTTATTAACAAGAACATAGGTAATCTCTAAACTCTGGACCCAACCCAGTTCGAATTCGTTAAAGGTAGATCATGCCTGTTAAACATGGTTAACTTCTTCGAGAAAGTCACCAAGGACCTGGACAAAGGAAAGATAGTACATACTACCTGTCTTGACCTAGCCAAGCATTTGACACAATCCTCCACTCAGGTATTACATAGAAACTCTCCCAATTGGGAATTAACCCCTACATTACCAGATGGTTAGCCAACTAGCTCACCGGAAGGAGGGATACAGTCAAAGTGAGTGACTTCACTTCAAGCAAAAGACCCGTCACCAGTGACATATCATAGTGTTGTATGCTGGGTCCCTTACTGTTTGGAACTTATTTCTTAGAAGTCCAGGCAAATGTAGCTGACCAAGTTTGCTGATGACTGCAAATTGGGAGCAATCATTATCCCACCCCAGCAATGTTAATATGCTGCAGAAAGGATTAATGAAAACAAAGCCATGGATTAAAGCTAAATGAAAAAAAAATGCATTATTATTCCCTTTGGAAAAGTTGACATCCCTGCTAGTTACATTATAGACAGCACTCCCCTAAATGTAGACCCAGTGGTACATGATCTGGGTACTCAGGTTGATAGCAATCTGAACTTTGACCACCATGTATCCACAGTAGTAAGGAAATCCTTCTATGTGGCACATCTTATAAGTAAAGCCATCACATCTGGATCTAAGGATGTTATAATTCCATTATACGCAACCCTCATTAGACCAGTAATTGAATACAATGCTCCATTTTGCATGTATCTCACCAGATACCTGCAACAACTGGAGACCACAGAGGTTTCTTACCAAGAAGTTACAAGGGTACACAAAACAAGTCTTAAGCAGAAAGACAAAAGCCCTGTCACTGTATTCTGTCTCCTACAGGTTACTAAGGGGTGACTTGTGCCTGGCTTACATGGCAGTCTCTGACCTGGCCCTGATGGAAATGCTACACATTCATAAATCAAACTGCATGAGGGTCACTCACTCCAGGGATCTTAATCGAGCCTCTGACAAGAACAGATCATGCTGGAGAGATAGATACATCTCCCAGAGACTGCCACTTCTCTGGGACAAGTTTCCCATTCACATGAAACAGACCCCCCCCTCCCTGACCCTCTTCAAACGTAACCTAGATCAATGGATGGGTGACTGAACATTCACTCCTGGGGTGGCACCCATGTCCTTCTTGGATAGAGGAAGTAGGTATTAACTACAATAGACCCTTTTCTGTGAATGTCACTCACCTAACAACCAACAATTAGGGCAACTCAGGATAAATATGGCTAGTCTTGTAAGAGCTTTAAGGCCATTAGCCTAGTAGCCTTCTATGTACCTATGAACCTATAATTCAACTTTTCATTCCTTTCTCAGGGTGGGAGCCAGGCATCTTCCAGTCTGGGCAAGACCCTTACAGCCTACTTATTCTCTGGCTAGAAGGACAACATCCCATTTCTTCCCTGGAAAAGTGAGAGTTTGATGGACTGGAATAAGCAGTTTACCAGACCACTCCATTTCCAACCCCTGGAACTCAAACACTATAACAGCTCTGTTCAGTTCCGCCACATGTTGTTTTCCATAAAAAGCATGCATACATGCAACCACTGTATTCCTGGCTTGTACTGTGCAGCTCTGGGCAGTGTGTTTTCTGCAGGCTCATTTGCCATGAGTGTGAAACCCATTGCTCCCTTTAGATGTTACTGAAGCAGCAAACCATATCTCTAGTTTGGTTTTTAAGAGTGGAACTGAGATTTGAATAGATGGGTGAGGCACAGAGAAGGAATGAAAGGTTTTAGCTGTTGATTTTCTTGAGGTGTCAGTAAGAAATGTTTTATCCTGTAGAGGCAGCCTAGTTTCCATTTTATTTATTTATTTATTTATTTATTTATTTATTTATTTAATGGCTTGGAGAAAGTGGTGGTGTTGGTCACATATGAGATTATTTCCAGTAATATTCCTAGGAGTTTAGTTTATGCAACACATTCAATTTTTGTGTTATTGGATAATATAATGTGGAATGAGTTTTTTTTGTTCCATAAAGCATTATGGAAAATCGTTAGTTTTGTCCTTTTGGGTTTGGGAGTAAGTCTGAGTTGCACAACCATGATTCTGTGGATAAAAAAGCCTGTTAAGTGATGTCTTGTATGGAATTTAGTGACAGCTGAGGAGATGAGTGACACATCATTTGCATATTGAAGTAATGTTGCTTGTTTGGTGGCAGAGTGTAGTTTATTTATAAAGATACTAAAAAGTAGGGGCCCTAGAACTGATCCCTGAAGGACACCGGCTGTAACTGATTGGAAACAAGAAAAGTCTTGTTGCCATTTTATGACCTGTTTTTCTATTAGCCAAGTAGCTATGAAACCAGGTTAGTGATGGGAAATTGAGTCCCAGAGATTTAAGTTCACAAAGAAGTTTTTGATGTGCTACCGTATCAGATGCTTTGATAGGTCAAGGAAGAGAGTTGAGTCTAGGTTGCCATTGCTTCTGAATTGATTAACAGTATTGGTAAAAATTGGGGAGGGCAGTTGTAGTGCTATGTACTGGACAGAAACCATGTTGACTGGAAGAGAGTAAATTATTAGGTATTTGAGTAGCGTGGAGTGTATGCATCTTTCTAGAATCTTAAATGGGGTGGGAGAATAGCAATGGTCCGATAACTGATTAAGTCTGTTGAGTTGCTGCCTTTACAGAGGGGTATGATCTATGACATTTTCAGGATGTATGGGACAAATTTTTCATTTTCTGACATGGATCTGTTGATTAGAATGGAAGCAGGGAATATTACGGCCTCTGCTACAATATTTAGATACTCCACTGATAGACTGTAGTAAGATAGTTGTTTTCAGCTTTTGTAAGCATTTTTTATTGATGAGGTGGTGATGGCTACAAGTATAACATGTGCATTATTAGTTTGGAATTCAAGAATAGTGGCAGGTAAGGAGGAGTTATATTTGGTGAGTGATAGGACTGAGTTTATAAAGTGGGAGTTGAATTGAGTTGCTATATTATCTAGGCAATTTGTGGTTGATGGGGATGGGGGTAGAGGATTGCCCTGGGAGGTGTAGTTTTGTTACAGACTACCAGAAAAGTTTGGGATTGTTTTAGTGTATGTTTTGTAAGTTTGCAAAGTATGATTTTTTTATAATTATGTGCTGCTTAATTATCTATACACTTGTAGGGAGGAGCATTTTATTTTTTGCCCATGCTTCTAGGCATGATCCCTCTTTATTCAAAGTTTCTTGGTACCCTTTGTTAGCCAGGGTGCAGGGAATGACCTAACTTTAAGAACAAAACGAATGAAGGCAGGGTACGGAGTAGTGCAGGAAAACAAAAGCCAAATAAGTAAAAAATACTGCACTAAGCCTGCAAGGCTAGAAACGTATTGTAAACTGTTTATTTAACAAAACAACAAAAATACACACAAAGTAAGTGCTTTCACGACATCCAGTCGCTTCATCAGACAACATTCAAAGATAGTGCTCATCCTAAATAATCCTCTACAAAGTCAGCTGACTTAATTAATCACATCAATTAAAGTGAACAAAGTATTTAAAAATGTGTGCATATATAGTACATAACATATGATATAAAACACATATAGAGGATTATTTAGGATGAGCACTATCTTTGAATGTTGTCTGATGAAGCGACTGCATGTCGTGAAAGTGCTTACTTTGTGTGTATTTTTGTTGTTTTATTGAATAAACAGTTTATAGTATGTTTCTAGCCTTGTAGGCTTAGTGCAGTATTTTTTACTTAAATGACCTAACTTTCTTTGTTCTGAGTGAGACATGAATTAAGCATGTTTAGGAAAATTTCATTGAAATAGACTGCTGCCTCATCTAGGAGTAGAGTTTTTAGAGAGTTCTAGTTGTATTGTTCAACGGTAGAAGTAAAAAGTTCAGGGTCAAAATTTTGTAGGTTTTGAACTTGCATCTAAGTCACTAGCCAGTGAATAGTATGCCAGTGTCCGATTGTGCAACTAGATAAACAGTCACTGATAATGTTGGGTAAAGTTCCACTAACATTAGTAGCAGTAGGTTCATTTGTAAGAAACCGGTCTAGTGCAGTTTTCTTGGTTGAGTTTTTGCATACCCTGGTGGCGACATTTATTAGTTTGGAGAAGCCAAATAATTTTAGGTCAGAAAAGGCTAAGTTGGTTTGTTTCCAGTGAATGTTTACATCACCCAAGATTGTCATGTTGCAACTTAACCAGTGTAGAATTTGTGTGTGGCCATGTTATTACCTGGGATTACAGATCTTATCCATTTACATTTATATCTGTCTTCATTCTCAGTTGCATTGGCAAAAAAATGATTCCAATGTTTTACAGTATTCCTTTCCTTTCTGCTTTTTTTTACATCAAATACAGACACATTCCTTATAGTTCATATTTTCTTTGTTTCTTCTTTCATTAAAGTTTTTTTAAGTTAAAAACCTTACAGACAGATAACTTGTGGTATATCATGGACAAAAAATCCAACAATTTAAAGAGCTTAAAAGCTTTAATAAGCCATACTAAACAGCAGCAACAGTAAAGACAGCACATCATTAAAATAATTTTAGTAAACAGGAAACTAAATTGGATCAGTGGTTTGAGCAAATGCAAGCATTTTAAATGTAATAGGATTGCATATTTAATCTGCAGCACAGGCATCAGTGAGTGGCATAAATGAATATATAAGATTCCACAGAACCAGTGGGGTTTAGGAGAATTTATACCAAAGTCAAAGAGAAATAATTCTAAAAAATAAATAAATAAATAAGACATAATTTCATAAGAATGTAGGCAGTCGGAAGAGTTGAATTAGACTTAGCACGGAATCACAGTCAGTTAAAGGGACATAGAATGCAGCAAGCAACAGGGCCACAGCAGGTAGGAATCAGGCAGAGAGAAAAGAGACATCACCTTTTTCCAGAAAGAAGATATAACGCAGTAAAAAGAGCAGTTAAGTAACACAAAGTGTACAATATGAAATCAAAAAACAGGCTGAATAAGTAGAGAAAGGAGTAATTTTTAGGTAAGCATATCATAATGAGTCAAGGAGCAGGCAAGCACAATCTAGAAATGATAGCGGTGGTGCTGACAATCGGGGGTCAATCACTAAGGGAATAATATGGTGAGGAAGAGTTTTGTGATGGTGATTACAATCCCAGGTCATACCTTATAAGTACAAGTATAGTTTTAATAAAGTTATTTCAGAAAGGAGGGTGTGTAACATATATAAGGTCTACATGGGAACAAATGATCTGTTAGAAGAAATACTTATGAGGCAATGGAGAAAGCAAAGAGGTGTTACCAGTCTGCAGAGGTTTTAGAAATATAGCAGCTTTGACAGAGGTATTGCAGGTACCAAGAAAGAAGTAACATGAGTGAAGAAAATAATTAGATCAAGAATTTTAAGTAACTTCTTAGAGTCAGCTGTAAAAAGATTGCAATAGTAGAAAATTGGGAAAAGATCTAGGAAGACAAAAAGATATTCAACAGGGATAAAGTCTGTCTCCATTCCCTTGGACCCCTTTGTTAAAATAGTCATTAGAAAGGCACTTTAAGACAAATGTGCCTTTAAAACTTAGTAAGTGATGAACACTGGCAAAGTGGTGATCTAGTGGGAAAGTATGTCAGCTCAGGACCAAACATATTAATAAGAGTAGGAAAGACAATGAAATGAAAGGAAATGTGAGGGAAGATTGAGAGAAGGCCTTATGGTCATATTGTGCAATGCCAGATGTCTAGGCAAAAATATTAGCTGCAGGGAGTAAGACAAATATGGTCTGAATAAAGGTAGCATGGGATAATGACCAGCAGGGATGGGACATGATAATAAAGATTGTTCAGTAATTTGGAGGTTAGTAACATAAGCAAAAATCTGAGACAAGAATTAATCAGAGGATGTGATCTATTCCACCTCTTTGATGAAGAGAAGGCTGATAGGCCCACAGGTAAATACCGAGCTAGTCTGGAGACTATTACACAAGCCTAGCAAGTAACCAGAGGTCAGAATTAAACCCTGTTCAGTGGATCTTTGGGATAAAGACCTCCCACACCCAAGAAGAATGGTAAAGAATATATAATTATGTTTTCCAGCAATACTATTGCCTGGGACAAACCCAACTGCACTAATATCCTCCACATAACATCTCATGTAAGTATGTGGAATAGTAAGTTATCATAAATAAAGTATCTGTTGGAAATAAAGAGATAATGCTAGATTACCAAAATCTTCCAAAGTTATGCTGGAAAATTCCATTATCCAAACTGGGTTGTCAGAGAACAGACTTACTGAGCTTATTGACCTTAACGATGTAATGTTGGGAACTGTAAATGAAAGTATTTAGTCACACAAAGCAATTCAAAGTCAACAGGTTGTTATTAGGGTGACCTGATCAGTGCAGAAGCTTTTAAGGAATGGAAGTTTTACTAACAGCATATTTTCAGACAGCAACTACAAAGAGACTACTATAGCCCTGAATATCAGCTGCACTATTGATGTATATTGAAATACCCCAACTGGAGCACCTAGAGAGTATGAGATCATGATTATTTTTTGCTCTCAATGAATCTGCAGTCTGACTGGTTAACCAAGCAAAAAGCTCAAGATCAGAATACTGTTGTACATTTAACCTTTACACAGTTATCTTAATGACAGTAAAAGAGATGTAATGACAGAGAAGCATGCTACATATTCATGGGATCACTGGCACTGTGACTATAAATTATTTATTTTAAAACTATGTTTTCAAATCATTATAGGAAAAGGGCATTCATTGGGTCACATGGTGCACCCACCACACTCCTAATATCTCTATGTGATGTCAGTGTCAGGTTATAGGAGTAGTGTCTGAACAAAAGGTGTTGGCTGAGAACATGTTGTTGTTGTGTCTTTCGGCTTTTCCCGGTTAGGGGTCGCCACACAGCCGAACTCCGGTCCGCTAATGATTGGCAGTAGATTTGTACATGCCGAGTTGCCAGCCCTGACGCACAACCTTCAACGAAGGTATGCCCATTCATACATGTCTCCACACAGAAGACGCTTTAGCTGAGAATTGAACAGGACAACGTCTTACTGTGAGAACATAACAACACAAATTCTTTGTTCTGTTCTGTATAAAACACAAGAAGTACAAATCTACATGCTGGGCTGTACTAACTAAATGCAACGTTATGATTTATATTGGCTATGTAAAATGTGCTAGGAAAAGGGTCACAAAGGCAGCTGTGTGAGGTTGCTGCAGAGTTGGTTACAGAAAAACAAAAGAGACCGTGGAAGGATGGCAAGGGAATAATGGAGACAAGGAGCAATGGAAGACCATAAAATGAGCTATCTGGGGATCTATGGGTTTAACAAAGCAAAAAGAAAAATAAATAAATCTTCTTTAAAATGGATGTGTCAAAAATAAATTAAATATGAGGATTGAATGTACAGATGTGTAGGCTACAAGCAAAGCTGCAAAATGCATAAAGAAAGCAATATGGAAGTTGAAAAAAAATTGTGATAGATTCAGAACAGGGAAGACTTTTCTCAGATATGTAGAGTGTGATGCCTCTGCACTGGCCCAGTAATCAAGGAGCCTCAATGCTCACCACTAGCACCAGTGAGGTACGTACACAATGGGAGTATGACAAGTACGCACAGAGTAAAGTACAATTTACCTTAAGAGCACACAGAGATTACAGTCAGTCTGGGGCTGGATTCTCCCTGATGTTTCTAGGTCCAAGAGAAGATACAAAATACAGACTCTGTCTCTGAGAGAGTTCTTAAATTAATAATCAACATTACTGCTGGGTTAGCTTGGATGACATCACTCTTTGTCACCTGACTTCAGTTCCCAGGTTAAACAGATACTTAGAATTTAACATCTCTGTATCAAAATACATATCTCTCAGAAGTGTGCAGCTGCTAGGAAGTCATAGATCAATAAAAACACTTTTACATCTAAAACCTAGTAATTATTTCTGTTTTGAGACAATAGGAAAACCTCTAGCTCTAAACATTGTGTCTGCTTGCTGCACTGAAACTGAGATAACACAATCGTAAAACACTTTACTTTTCAACTTATTTTCTTGAAGTTTTTCAAGTTAACTCTTTATATTCCAGCTTCTACTGTCAAAACATACATTTGCACAGGTATATAGTTTATATACATTTCTGTTCTTTTCCAGTAGGGCACACTGTGGTTACATTCTTGAAGCTCAGTAGATAACATACAGTTCTCTTACATTTGTAGGACAAGCATATGAATCATATTACTATTCACAAATGACATGTATTTACAAATTTTCAGATAGCTGTGCTGGCACTGTCACATTTCTATATAAATCATATTAATATTTTCAAGTGACAGATAATTATTTACAAAATTCTAGATAGCTGGACTGGCAGTATTTCCCTGATGTCACATTTCTCTTCTCCCTAAAAATTCAAGCAAGTTTTTCAAGTGACCCTTGAGAAACATTGCTTGAAAAGGTTGAGCCTATCTGGGAATACCTTACCCCATTCCCTGTCTTGAGATTCCAGCTGCCTTGAGATTGCTGACCCCAGTACTGTGCTGCACTGTCCCATCATATGCCTGCAACCCTAGGCTCTACCATAGTAATTTGAGATTTTCCTGGCTGGCTCCCTGTAGCCATAGATCCCTCTTAGACTCCTCCTGCCTTGTACTGCAAGTACTTAGCACAAGGGTTCCCTGTCATGGCAAGGTTTCATCATGTTAGCATGGTACAGTTTGTGCCCCTGCCTCCTGCCTAGCAGTTATACCATATATCTAACATCACTGACCTTCCTTACCACCTTGTAGGGTCCCTCCCAAGCTGCCTGCAGCTTGTTGTGTCTGACAGGAATGAGAACCATTACCTGCTGCCTTAAAGCATACTCTCTAGCTCAAGCATTCCTGTCATACCAGACCTTTAACTGCTGTTGGGCTTCTATCAGGTCCTCCTGGGCCAAGCCCATGAGTTCCCTGAGCCTTGTCCTGAGGTTTAGGACATATGCCACAACAGACTCCATGTGGGATTCATACTCTCCCTTCCACTCATCTTGAATCAAATGAAGAGGTCCCCTAATCCTATGCCCATACAGCAACTCAAACGGGGAAACACCTGTGGATTTCTGGAGCACTTCTCTGTAAGAAAACAACAGATGGAGCAAATATTTGTCCCAGTCCCTCTTAAACTGGTCTGCAAATGCCTGCAGCATTGTCTTGAGTGTAGAGTTTAACCTCTCAACAAGAACATTAGTCTGGGAATGGTAGGGGGTGGTCTTTAGGTGCTTCATCCCACAGTACTTCCACAGACATTCCAGCAGGTCTGAGATGAAATTGGCATCTCTGTCAGTTAGTATTTCTTTTGGAAAACCTACCCTGCTGAAAATCTCTAATAAAGCATTTGCCACATTTTCTGCCTCAATGGAGGACAGAGCCACTGCCTCATGGTATATGGTAGCATAATCTGCTGCCACTAGGATATACTTTTTCCCTGTGGAACTTGGGGTACTCAGAAGCCCCACAATATCCATAGCTACCCCATGAAATGGCTCCTCATTCACAGGCAAAGGCATCAAAGGAGCTTTCACTTTGTCTCCTGCCTTGCCTATCTTTTGGCACTGTTCTCAGGTCCTGCAGTACAAGGTTACACCTCTGGAAATCCCAGGCCAATAAAAGTTCGGCATAATATGTCTCTTTGTACGTTTTTATGCCCATATGACCTGCAAAGGGAATATCATGGGCTATAGTTAGAAGTGCTGTATTCTCTCACCCTCTAGCCCTCCCCCAGGGGTCCACTCTCTGTACAGTAACTCTTTGTCACGGTATACAGATTCCCCCTTCCCTTGAGAATCAGATGCCTTACTAGCTACCTCCCTTAAGTCTTGTAATGTAGGGTCTGTGAGCTGACCCTGTCTCAACTCATTTAGTAACCCTTCCCAGCTCCCCTTCCACAGGAAGTCTGGTATCCTCTGACAGCGGTGCCTCATTGTCAGCCTGGGTACTACTACTCACCTCTACCCTTGCAGTCACTTTGTCCAAGGCAACATCAGTACCCTCAAGCAGCTGTGGCTCACCTTCAATCTCACTGCCACAGGGTAGCTCCCTCCTTGAAGTAACCGCCTCACCAGCCCTGGCTGCAAGTGTGTAGTCTGAGTGTCTCCCTCAGGCTACCAGACCCACATGCCTGTCTCCAAGCCTGACTGCATGTAATTGCATGCACACATGGTATTTCATTATCAAAGTCATTCCCTATCAGGACATCTACAGGGATATCCTCAAACATACCTACTTGCTGGCTTCCTTTTCCAGCCTCCCAGTCAACGTGAACCCTAGCCAAAGGTATTTGGAATGGGGTCCCTCCTAAAGCTCTGACTGGAGTAGACTGCCCAAGAAAGTAGTGCTCCTCTGTAACCATTGCAGGCTTCGCAATGGTTAGGTCAGAGGCTGTCTCTCTCTTAGCCATGGCCTCTTTCCCATTCACTAATATAGGATATAACCTCTTGTGGCAGTTTGGTACCCTTGTTGTCTCGAGACAACCTACTGTTGGCATTTTGCCATTCCCACTTACTGGCTCTTCCACCTTTTGTTCCCCACCTTCCCTCCATGGACATCTATATGCTACATGGCCCCACTGGTTGTATTTAAAACATTTAACCCTTGGTTCTGTAAATGTACTTGGACTAGTGGCTTCCCCTGCTACTGACGGACTCTGTTGGGGCAGTCTGGGCTGCCCACCATTGGTTCCCTTAGACCTATGAGCAGCACTGGGTCTCTCTTTTCTGTGCAGTGATGCCCTGATTGCTAGGTATAGGTCTCCCTTCTTTCCCGGCCCTTCAAAAGTGGTGACCTGACATCCAGTCACCCACCTATGAAAATAAGTATTTAGTTCAGCAACATATTCATCTGCCTTGCATCTATGCTCACGAAACTTTGTTCCTATAAGCTTCGGATGTTAAATTAAAACATTCTAGCAAACATATTTTGACTGTATTATAATTTAAAAAATCAGTAGCAGACAGTTTAGAAATTGCAGTTATAGCTTTACCATAGAGTAAGGGGGTCAGGAACCATACCCAGAGCCCTTGGTCAACATTATACTGTTTACATACCCTTTCAAACATATGAATGAAACTATCAAAATTATCCCCTCTGTAAATTGTGGAAGAAATATCCTGACCTTTGTTGCTTTTGGGGTTTGGTTACTCCCTTCCCCATTACCTCCATGACTCTGGTGAAGAGTCAGCAGCTCCTTTTCATGTTGCCTCTGCCTCTCATTCTCCTCAGCCTGCAAACATTGCAGTTTCTCATTTTCCTCAGCCTCCAGATGTCTCAGTCTTTCTGCTGCTTCTATTTCCAAACGCTTGACCTCTAACTCAAGTCTCTTTAACTCCAGATTTTTTAAGTCCTCTGTGGAAAGGTTGAGCTGTCCATTTTCTGAGAGTTGTATATCTTCACAGCCAGTCTGATTCTCCTCCTGGTTGCAATTCTGTGATGCAGCTGTGACAAAAGCTGCAATCATGTCTGCTTTAGTCAGGTTGGCATGCACCAGTCCTTTAGCCTGCCACATCTCAACCAACTGGCTCCTTGTCAGCTTGCCATGCTCCTCTGTTGACATGCTTGCCTGCTCTTCGTGACTAACTAACCTAACAAAAAAATGAAATAATTGTGATATGAACTCTGAATGTTCACTGCATAGCTGATTGAGAGTACAAACACCTTCAGTGACCACTGTACACAGGCTACTGGAATTCAATATCCACATCACTACAAGACAATTAATATGTGATGTGGCTGTCTCACCACTATCCCCCAATATGTGATCTGGGTATCCCACCACTGCCAAGGAATTTATAAGTGATGTCCATGCACTGGCCCAGTAATCAAGGAGCCTCAATCTTCACCTCTAGCACCAGTGAGGAATGTACACATTGGGAGGATGACAAGTACACACACAGTAAAGTACAATTTCCCTTAAGAGCACACAGAGATCACAGTCAGTCTGGGGCTGGTTTCTGCCTCTTTCTCCAGATCCCCAATAAGACTCCCCACTGGCACAGCTATAGGGTTAAGATCTCAGCTGAGTGGCCAAGCCAAAGCCTCCAGCACACTCTCTGTCTAACCAGTGCTTTGTGTCCCCACTCAAGTAGCTGACACACAAACACACTTTGAGATCTGATATATATACAAACACACAGACACTCTTGGGGAAGGCTGGCACAGCTTTACTAGCTATGCCCCTCTCTGCCCAGACTATAAGGTAGTACCAACTGCCACCAGCCACTACTTACCAAGGGGTTCCCAATCTTACTGTGTAATGTTACTATTAATCTAAATGGTAGTCTGACCAAGAAAACAGCTATTTAGGGGTTGCCTGTACAGTGTCACCAAAGACATATGCAAGTACTCTACAAGCTTAAATATGTCTCACAAATATCAGCCACAAAGATAGATTTAAATATATTTAATAATAAATAATAAAATAACAAGACAATACTGAAACAACACAGTAACTACAGAGTTCAGAATCACAGGAATATTTTAAAACAACATTGCAGGACAATCTCAAATAAATAAAGAAAACATCTAAACTAATCTTTACTATATTTCTATCTATATCTAAAAGATACTATGCCCTAAATAACATACTTACAGAGCAAGGCAAATGCTGATGATGGATGTTTCTAGGTCCAAGGCAAGATACAAAATGCACACTCTGTCTCTGACTGAGTTCTTAATTTAATAGTCAACATTACTGCTGGGTTAGCTCTGGTGACATCACCCTTTGTCACCTGACTTCAGTTCCCAGGCTAAACAGCTACTTAAAATTTAACACCTCTGTGTCAAAAATGTGCAGCTGCTAGGACGTCCTAGAGCAATAAAAACACTTTTACATTTGAAACCTAATAATTAGTTCCAACCAACACAGTACTGGCACTCTAGGAGGTTGAAAATGAACATTAAAAAAATTATAAGCACAGCGAAATGTGGAACCAACAGCTTTATTGCATTAATGCAATTAATCCACAGTAGCGTTTTCATCTTAATTATACTTCCTCAGATGCAAAACAGATTTACCAAGCTCTGACTTCCTTTTATGCAACACATAATAAATGCAATTATTTATTCAACCAATTAAAATCAATTTCTTAAAGTCATATATTCTTTAAAATAGTATATATTTAAAAACCTCATGTTAACAATATAACTAATTGATTAATGCTTACACATATTTCAAAATATACAAATCAGCCATGAATAATAAACTACTTATATAGTATGAAAGTGTAAAATATAAAATGTAAAAATATATGAAAAAATATATATATATATTGGCATCCCAACTACACCACCCAATAATCTAAACTTTAACCTAATATTTTTTAACCTAGTATTTTTTCTTAAAATTTATTTATATTCTATTTATAATTTAGCAGCTCTCATCTTTAAAATGGGTACTATAGATAGATGCTCATTAATTCCTGGATGCTTATTACCCTCCAACACCAACTGCAAAAACAGCTCCCTGACATCTATCCTCGTTTCCCATGCACCACCCCTAGGGTCAGGGACTATCTTTTCCAAAACAAAAAATGTCCACTTAGAATTTTTACAATCCAGTGTATGCTTGTACAATGCATTATTACTATCATGTGTCCTTACAGCATTCATATGTTCATCCACTCTCCTCTTTAATTTATGTGTGGTCTTGCCCACATAAAATGCCCCACATACTTTACATTTTAAAGATGAGAGCTGCTAAACTATAAATAGAATATAAATACATTTTAAGAAAAAATACTAGGTTCAAAATATTAGGTTAAAGTTTAGATTATTGGGTGGCATAGTTGGGATGCCTATATATATATATATATATATATATATATATATATATATGTATTATATTTTACACTTTAATACTATATAAGTAGTTTATTATTCATGGTTGATTTGTATATTTTGAAATCTGTGTAAGCATTAATCAATTAGTTATATTGTTAACATGAGGTTTTTAAATATATACTATTTTAAAGAATATATGACTTTAATAAATTGATTTTAATTGGTTGAATAAATAATTGCATTTATTATGTGTTGTATAAAAGGAAGTCACAGCTTGGTAAATCTGTTTTGCATCTGAGGAAGTATAATTAAGACAAAAACGCTACTGTGGAATAATTGCATTAATGCAATAAAGCTGTTGGTTCCACATTTCGCTGTTCTTAAAATTTTTTAATTTTCATTTTCAACCTCCTAGAGTGCCAGGACTGTGTTGGTTCGTGCTTTATTTGTTACCTTTGGATACTATTTTCTCTGCTTCATTCATTTTGGTGCTAATAATTAGTTCTGTTTCAAGACAATAGGAAAACCTCTAGCTCTAGACATTGTGTCTGCTTGCTGCACTGAAAGTGGGATAACACAATTGTAAAACACTTCACTTCAACTTATTTGCTTGAAGTTTTGCAAGTTAAGTCTGTATGTTCCAACTTCTACTAGTAAAACATACATTTGCACAGGTATATAATTTATATACATTTCTGTTCTTTTCCAGTAGAGTACACTGTGGTTACATTCTTGAAGCTCATTACATAACATGCAGTTCTCTTACATTTGTAGGACAAGCATATGAATCTTCTTACTATTCACAAATGACATACGATTATTTACAAAATTCCAGATAGCTGGGCTGGCAGTATTTCCCTGGTGTCGCATAGGGAATAGAAAGAAGGTGGGGAGACACATGACATCTTGCTTAGAGAATGACAAAATATAAAAAGGCTAGAAACAAGCAATAATTCTAGAGAGATACTTTGCTCTTGTATTCACCAAAGAAGAAACTGAAAATGTACCACTTTGGAAGAAGTAACAGGAGCAGAGTAAAGTTGGATAGATACAGAAATCACAGCAAAGAAGGAAGTAAAGGCAAGTGGTTTAAATGGAAAGAAAGGTACAGAAATTCCAGTAAAGTATGGAGGTAAGAAAAAGATACCCTGGAGATGTAAGCTATATGAATTTCACCAAAGCCTTTATCTCAGTCTTATATTATATACTTCTTGCAAAGATAAGAGAGAGATTAGTGTGCACAGCAAGCTATGTAGACATAAATACAGAGATATAGCTGAAAAACAGAGATCAGGAGATATTATTTGGGTGCTCTCAGACAAAATAACAGTAAAAAGCAGTGTTCCAGAGGGGTTGGTCCTTGTTCTGACCCTTTCCAGTTTGTGTATCTCTGTCCTAATGCTCTGACAGCAAGTATTTTGGAATATGTCCCTTGATGTAAGCCTGTGCATCGATAGGTCTTACACCAAAGTAAGTCTCTTAAACTGATAGCAAGTCTTTTGGAATCAGGACAGACTTGTCACTTACACTGAGACTAAGTCTTTTGGAATTTGGCCCATAATATTTTCTGGTTTGAAGGGAAAAAAATAAAGTGTTTTTTTTTTTTTTTTTTTTTACTTCCTGCTATTTTTCTTTGTGTAGTTTAAAGTTAGCTTTGATTTACCATGTAATAAGGGTCTTTGGGTGCTTTACCATGGACAGATGTTCTGTGCTATGGGAGACTGATACAGGAATTGAACTACTGTAGTGATATTTATAGGTTAGTAATATAGAACAGACAAGGCTGTTCTATATATTGTGTTGCTTCATAACACTAAATGATGCCTTGTAGCCTCCTCCACCAGGTCATCCTTCTCCTCTTTCCCCAGAAATAGATATGGAGACTTACCTGGCACAAGCACTTGCAGACATTGAACAAGTAATTTTATACTTAGAATTGGAGGAGTACTTAACTTACATCTGTCAATCACAAATCCATCTAAGTTATTCCCTATCATCTGAGAGACCCCGAGTATGTTGGTTACTTGGGTTTGCTTTTATTTTCTTATTCCCTTGATATTTACCCTCATTTCCTTTATAACAGTCCACTAGTATCTGGATATTTGTCTCATATCACTTAAAAAAAAAAAACTTAACATTTTTGTTGTAAACGTATGTTCGTAGTTTTTGAGTTGTCTTATTTATTTGTTTGATTAGACAATTTAGTCTGCTGCCTTACCTAATCTGTGCTTTAGTTTTCATTCAGTGCAAACACTTTGTACCAACATATTTTTCTCACGGTTGTATTATTTTTAAAACTTCAGCTGCTGCTGCTGTCTTTACAGGTGTTAGAGTCTAACATGGTTGGTTAGCTCTTTGCCAACTGTACCTGTGGAGGGTCTATATTGGATGCTCGAACATTCAAATGTTTGAGTATCATATGGTCGACACTATATGATCGAACTTTAGAAAGTTTGAACGTATTAACAGAGATCTCTGTACAAGGTGTAATGGGAAGATTTCCCTTTTCTGCACTGTAGTGCAATCCCGGAGTTGGTATATTTAAAGAGCGGGGGTATGGGAGGCGCAGCCCCCCACGTGAGGGGTGCAGGGGAGGCTTGCCCCCCCACTGCTTAAAACTTTCAGGTAGGTTATTTGTGTTGTTTATTTTATTTTATTTTTTTTGGATGTTCAAACTTTTAAAAGTTCGATCATATGGTGTCGACCATATGACACTTGAACTTTTAAATGTTCGAGCATCCAATATAGACCTCCTGTGGGAGGTGGATCTCATTACAGAGCACATTGGGAAAGCTTTAATTACTCTAAAGCTTATGAATCTCATTAACATTATCTATGTTACTTATGCATTCTATAAGACAAATTCTGCATCTATCTATTTTTATTTAGCATTTAATAACAGGATACAAATACAACTATTAAAAAAAACAATGACAACAGGATACAAATAAAACTATTTCAAAAAACAATGACAACTTGCTTTTAACACCCTTACAGTGTGGTGCTGCTTAGTGTGATGGATTTGAAGTCTTCTTAAGACACTCAGTCTTGCTGGCTGGATTCTGCTGAAATAAAAGTCTGGTTATGTTTGCATTCACAGTCTGTTGCATACAGAAACTTGCAGAATATACACCGATGAGAGAATATACTTTGCAGCATCAACTTACAGCACTAACAAATAACTTTTTATAATAAACCAGACGGACTAACGCTGCAGCTTAAAGTACTGTTCCACTTTACTTCTCATATAGTACAGATGATGTGAGAGATATAACGTTTACCTCAGGACATTTGTGTCCCTACCAATACCCCTAACATAACTGGATTAATACAGATCTTTATATACAATTTTAGTCATGCACACACATATACATTTCCTCTTGGTATTCTGTTTTGGAGAATTGTTCATCCTGTAGAAGTGTAGGGAGTGAGGAACCCCTTTTCGATCGTGTTGAACCCTGTGGAGTGGTTTGTCTATCTGGACATCTGGGAACACGTGGACTCCTTATCAAGAAGCTCGTACTGCATTCGGATCTTGCATTTAAACTATAAGTTCTTCAGCTGTTTTTTTTTTTTTTTTTATAATAGTGTGTTCCCTGTAATAATATGCAGACATTTCTTGGTTTCTTAATTATCCAGACCGATTGGGGAAATTGCAGATCATAGCAGGTGCTGGAGTTTTGTAACACTTGCCTTCTAGTTAAATATGCAGGCGCTATACATTTAAAATGAAGCTTTCTTCCCAAAAGGATCGTAGTGTTTAGTAGAAGTACTTTGCCAGTGGGTATTTAGATCCCGATTTCAGCGCTAATGTATTTTTGTGTGGACACAGTTTGCCTAATTGCAGAAGCGAGTTAAGGTATTTTCTGTGTAGAACAGTGCAACTTTAAATTCAGACTTCATTGCCTTATATAAGGGAGGGTGTGCATGCCTTTATTTTTAAATCCGAACTTCCTGTGGTTTGATCAAGATTTCACCTTATGTTATGTAGATCCAGACTTCCCAGCATGAGTTTTTGCCCAAATTTTGCTTTTAAACAGTGTTTCTTGCAGTTGCTAGCATGTTTCATTTTTAGGTCGTTTTTTTTTTTTTTTTTAAGTTTTTCTTGCAGTCGCTAGCATGAGGTTTCACTTTAAAGCATCTAAAGTGAAACCTCATGCTAGCGACTGCAAGAAAAGCTGTTGAAACATACACACGGCTTAAAAGTGAAACCTCATGCTATCAACTGCAAGAAATCCTGTTTAAACACACAGATATGCTGTCCGGATGCTTTAAACAGGATTTCTTGCAGTCGCTAGCATGAGGTTTCATTTTAAAGCATCTAAAGTGAAACCTCATGCTAACGACTGCAAGAAAAGCTGTTGAAACACACACACAGCTTAAAAGTGAAACCTCATGCTAGCAACTGCAAGAAATCCTGTTTAAACACACAAATATGCTGTCTGAATGCTTTAAAAAAGATTTATTTCAGCTGCTAGCATGAGGTTTCACTTTAAAGCTTCCTGTGTGTGAGCTTTCTCTTTTAAGTCATGTGTGTGTTTTTAAAGTTTTTCTCACAGTCGCTAGCATGAGGTTTCACTTTAAAGCATTTAAAGTGAAACCTCATGCTAGCGACTGCAAGAAAAACTGTTGAAACACACACACAGCTTAAATGTGAAACTTCATGCTAGCGACTACAAGAAATCCTGCTAGCATGAGGCTTCACTTTAAAGCTGTGTGTGTGTGTGTGTGTGTGTGTGTGTGTGTGTGTGTGTGTGTGTGTGTGTGTGTGTGTGCAAGCAGGGACTGTGTGCATGTGTGTGTGTGTGTGTGTGTGTGTGTGTGTGTGCAAGCAGGGGCTGTGTGTGTGTGTCTGTGTATGCAATCAGAGCCTGAGTGTGTGTGTGTGTGTGTGTGTGTGTGTGTGTGTGTGTGTGTGTGTGTGTGTGTGTGTGTGTGTGTGTGTGTATGCAAGCAGGAGCTGAGTGTGTGTGTTTATGCAAGCAGGGGCTGTGTGTGTGTGTGTGTGTGTGTGTGTGTGTGTATATGCAAGCAGGGACTGAGTGTGTGTGTGTGTGTGTGTGTGTGTGTGTGTGTGTGTGTGTGTGTGTGTGTGTGTGTGTGTGTGTGTATGCAAGGAGGGGCTGAGTGTGTGTGTGTGTATGCAAGCAGGGGCTGAGTGTGTGTGTGTGTGTGTGTGTGTGTGTGTGTGTGTGTGTGTGTGTGTATGCACGCAGG